>NW_027144857.1:0-31455 GCF_026170545.1 Melanerpes formicivorus
TGATTTCGAGAGTGAGCGAAACTAATGAAAACATTGTTGGGGTAAAACCTAAAGGGAAAGACCTAGCACCAAATTCCATTGGCCATCTGATCTAACTTCTGGAGGCAGTCAAAATGATCCTTAGAATTCTTCCCTACCTTATTCCTGTGCTGAGATACAGGCTGCTCCAACCTGCTGTAAAATGCTTGATTTCGAGAGTGAGCGAAACTAATGAAAACATTGTTGGGGTAAAACCTAAAGGGAAAGGCCTAGCACCAAATTGCATTGGCCATGTGATCTAACTTCTGGAGGCAGTCAAAATGAGTATTTGAATTCTTCCCTACCTTATTCCTGTGCTGAGATACAGGCTGCTCCAACCTGCTGTAAAATGCTTGATTTCGAGAGTGAGCGAAACTAATGAAAACATTGTTGGGGTAAAACCTAAAGGGAAAGACCTAGCACCAAATCCAATTTGCCATCTGATCTAACTTCTGGAGGCAGTCAAAATGAGTATTTGAATTCTTCCCTACCTTATTCCTGTGCTGAGATACAGGCTGCTCCAACCTGCTGTAAAATGCTTGATTTCGAGAGTGAGCGAAACTAATGAAAACATTGTTGGGGTAAAACCTAAAGGGAAAGACCTAGCACCAAATCCAATTTGCCATCTGATCTAACTTCTGGAGGCAGTCAAAATGATCCTTAGAATTCTTCCCTACCTTATTCCTGTGCTGAGATACAGGCTGCTCCAACCTGCTGTAAAATGCTTGATTTCGAGAGTGAGCGAAACTAATGAAAACATTGTTGGGGTAAAACCTAAAGGGAAAGACCTAGCACCAAATCCAATTTGCCATCTGATCTAACTTCTGGAGGCAGTCAAAATGAGTATTTGAATTCTTCCCTACCTTATTGCTGTGCTGAGATACAGGCTGCTCCAACCTGCTGTAAAATGCTTGATTTCGAGAGTGAGCGAAACTATGAAAACATTGTTGGGGTAAAACCTAAAGGGAAAGACCTAGCACCAAATCCAATTTGCCATCTGATCTAACTTCTGGAGGCAGTCAAAATGATCCTTAGAATTCTTCCCTACCTTATTCCTGTGCTGAGATACAGGCTGCTCCAACCTGCTGTAAAATGCTTGATTTCAAGAGTGAGCGAAACTAATGAAAACATTGTTGGGGTAAAACCTAAAGGGAAAGACCTAGCACCAAATCCAATTTGCCATCTGATCTAACTTCTGGAGGCAGTCAAAATGATCCTTAGAATTCTTCCCTACCTTATTCCTGTGCTGAGATACAGGCTGCTCCAACCTGCTGTAAAATGCTTGATTTCGAGAGTGAGCGAAACTAATGAAAACATTGTTGGGGTAAAACCTAAAGGGAAAGACCTAGCACCAAATCCAATTTGCCATCTGATCTAACTTCTGGAGGCAGTCAAAATGATCCTTAGAATTCTTCCCTACCTTATTCCTGTGCTGAGATACAGGCTGCTCCAACCTGCTGTAAAATGCTTGATTTCGAGAGTGAGCGAAACTAATGAAAACATTGTTGGGGTAAAACCTAAAGGGAAAGACCTAGCACCAAATCCAATTTGCCATCTGATCTAACTTCTGGAGGCAGTCAAAATGATCCTTAGAATTCTTCCCTACCTTATTCCTGTGCTGAGATACAGGCTGCTCCAACCTGCTGTAAAATGCTTGATTTCGAGAGTGAGCGAAACTAATGAAAACATTGTTGGGGTAAAACCTAAAGGGAAAGACCTAGCACCAAATTCCATTGGCCATCTGATCTAACTTCTGGAGGCAGTCAAAATGATCCTTAGAATTCTTCCCTACCTTATTCCTGTGCTGAGATACAGGCTGCTCCAACCTGCTGTAAAATGCTTGATTTCGAGAGTGAGCGAAACTAATGAAAACATTGTTGGGGTAAAACCTAAAGGGAAAGGCCTAGCACCAAATTGCATTGGCCATCTGATCTAACTTCTGGAGGCAGTCAAAATGAGTATTTGAATTCTTCCCTACCTTATTCCTGTGCTGAGATACAGGCTGCTCCAACCTGCTGTAAAATGCTTGATTTCGAGAGTGAGCGAAACTAATGAAAACATTGTTGGGGTAAAACCTAAAGGGAAAGACCTAGCACCAAATCCAATTTGCCATCTGATCTAACTTCTGGAGGCAGTCAAAATGAGTATTTGAATTCTTCCCTACCTTATTCCTGTGCTGAGATACAGGCTGCTCCAACCTGCTGTAAAATGCTTGATTTCGAGAGTGAGCGAAACTAATGAAAACATTGTTGGGGTAAAACCTAAAGGGAAAGACCTAGCACCAAATCCAATTTGCCATCTGATCTAACTTCTGGAGGCAGTCAAAATGATCCTTAGAATTCTTCCCTACCTTATTCCTGTGCTGAGATACAGGCTGCTCCAACCTGCTGTAAAATGCTTGATTTCGAGAGTGAGCGAAACTAATGAAAACATTGTTGGGGTAAAACCTAAAGGGAAAGACCTAGCACCAAATCCAATTTGCCATCTGATCTAACTTCTGGAGGCAGTCAAAATGATCCTTAGAATTCTTCCCTACCTTATTCCTGTGCTGAGATACAGGCTGCTCCAACCTGCTGTAAAATGCTTGATTTCGAGAGTGAGCGAAACTAATGAAAACATTGTTGGGGTAAAACCTAAAGGGAAAGACCTAGCACCAAATCCAATTTGCCATCTGATCTAACTTCTGGAGGCAGTCAAAATGATCCTTAGAATTCTTCCCTACCTTATTCCTGTGCTGAGATACAGGCTGCTCCAACCTGCTGTAAAATGCTTGATTTCGAGAGTGAGCGAAACTAATGAAAACATTGTTGGGGTAAAACCTAAAGGGAAAGACCTAGCACCAAATCCAATTTGCCATCTGATCTAACTTCTGGAGGCAGTCAAAATGATCCTTAGAATTCTTCCCTACCTTATTCCTGTGCTGAGATACAGGCTGCTCCAACCTGCTGTAAAATGCTTGATTTCGAGAGTGAGCGAAACTAATGAAAACATTGTTGGGGTAAAACCTAAACGGAAAGGCCTAGCACCAAATTGCTTTGGCCATCTGATCTAACTTCTGGAGGCAGTCAAAATGAGTATTTGAATTCTTCCCTACCTTATTCCTGTGCTGAGATACAGGCTGCTCCAACCTGCTGTAAAATGCTTGATTTCGAGAGTGAGCGAAACTAATGAAAACATTGTTGGGGTAAAACCTAAAGGGAAAGGCCTAGCACCAAATTGCATTGGCCATCTGATCTAACTTCTGGAGGCAGTCAAAATGAGTATTTGAATTCTTCCCTACCTTATTCCTGTGCTGAGATACAGGCTGCTCCAACCTGCTGTAAAATGCTTGATTTCGAGAGTGAGCGAAACTAATGAAAACATTGTTGGGGTAAAACCTAAAGGGAAAGGCCTAGCACCAAATTGCTTTGGCCATCTGATATAACTTCTGGAGGCAGTCAAAATGAGTATTTGAATTCTTCCCTACCTTATTCCTGTGCTGAGATACAGGCTGCTCCAACCTGCTGTAAAATGCTTGATTTCGAGAGTGAGCGAAACTAATGAAAACATTGTTGGGGTAAAACCTAAAGGGAAAGACCTAGCACCAAATCCAATTTGCCATCTGATCTAACTTCTGGAGGCAGTCAAAATGAGTATTTGAATTCTTCCCTACCTTATTCCTGTGCTGAGATACAGGCTGCTCCAACCTGCTGTAAAATGCTTGATTTCGAGAGTGAGCGAAACTAATGAAAACA
This sequence comes from Melanerpes formicivorus, assembly GCF_026170545.1. Classification (NCBI taxonomy): domain Eukaryota; kingdom Metazoa; phylum Chordata; class Aves; order Piciformes; family Picidae; genus Melanerpes; species Melanerpes formicivorus. The sequence continues at coordinate 3,753 of NW_027144857.1, forward strand.
TTGTTGGGGTAAAACCTAAAGGGAAAGACCTAGCACCAAATCCAATTTGCCATCTGATCTAACTTCTGGAGGCAGTCAAAATGATCCTTAGAATTCTTCCCTACCTTATTCCTGTGCTGAGATACAGGCTGCTCCAACCTGCTGTAAAATGCTTGATTTCGAGAGTGAGCGAAACTAATGAAAACATTGTTGGGGTAAAACCTAAAGGGAAAGACCTAGCACCAAATCCAATTTGCCATCTGATCTAACTTCTGGAGGCAGTCAAAATGATCCTTAGAATTCTTCCCTACCTTATTCCTGTGCTGAGATACAGGCTGCTCCAACCTGCTGTAAAATGCTTGATTTCGAGAGTGAGCGAAACTAATGAAAACATTGTTGGGGTAAAACCTAAAGGGAAAGACCTAGCACCAAATTCCATTGGCCAGCTGACCTAACTTCTGGAGACAGTCAAAATGATCCTTAGAATTCTTCCCTACCTTATTCCTGTGCTGAGATACAGGCTGCTCCAACCTGCTGTAAAATGCTTGATTTCGAGAGTGAGCGAAACTAATGAAAACATTGTTGGGGTAAAAACCTAAAGGGAAAGACCTAGCACCAAATTCCATTGGCCATCTGATCTAACTTCTGGAGGCAGTCAAAATGATCCTTAGAATTCTTCCCTACCTTATTCCTGTGCTGAGATACAGGCTGCTCCAACCTGCTGTAAAATGCTTGATTTCGAGAGTGAGCGAAACTAATGAAAACATTGTTGGGGTAAAACCTAAAGGGAAAGACCTAGCACCAAATCCAATTTGCCATCTGATCTAACTTCTGGAGGCAGTCAAAATGATCCTTAGAATTCTTCCCTACCTTATTCCTGTGCTGAGATACAGGCTGCTCCAACCTGCTGTAAAATGCTTGATTTCGAGAGTGAGCGAAACTAATGAAAACATTGTTGGGGTAAAACCTAAAGGGAAAGGCCTAGCACCAAATTGCATTGGCCATCTGATCTAACTTCTGGAGGCAGTCAAAATGAGTATTTGAATTCTTCCCTACCTTATTCCTGTGCTGAGATACAGGCTGCTCCAACCTGCTGTAAAATGCTTGATTTCGAGAGTGAGCGAAACTAATGAAAACATTGTTGGGGTAAAACCTAAAGGGAAAGACCTAGCACCAAATCCAATTTGCCATCTGATCTAACTTCTGGAGGCAGTCAAAATGATCCTTAGAATTCTTCCCTACCTTATTCCTGTGCTGAGATACAGGCTGCTCCAACCTGCTGTAAAATGCTTGATTTCGAGAGTGAGCGAAACTAATGAAAACATTGTTGGGGTAAAACCTAAAGGGAAAGACCTAGCACCAAATCCAATTTGCCATCTGATCTAACTTCTGGAGGCAGTCAAAATGATCCTTAGAATTCTTCCCTACCTTATTCCTGTGCTGAGATACAGGCTGCTCCAACCTGCTGTAAAATGCTTGATTTCGAGAGTGAGCGAAACTAATGAAAACATTGTTGGGGTAAAACCTAAAGGGAAAGACCTAGCACCAAATTCCATTGGCCATCTGATCTAAGTTCTGGAGGCAGTCAAAATGATCCTTAGAATTCTTCCCTACCTTATTCCTGTGCTGAGATACAGGCTGCTCCAACCTGCTGTAAAATGCTTGATTTCGAGAGTGAGCGAAACTAATGAAAACATTGTTGGGGTAAAACCTAAAGGGAAAGACCTAGCACCAAATCCAATTTGCCATCTGATCTAACTTCTGGAGGCAGTCAAAATGATCCTTAGAATTCTTCCCTACCTTATTCCTGTGCTGAGATACAGGCTGCTCCAACCTGCTGTAAAATGCTTGATTTCGAGAGTGAGCGAAACTAATGAAAACATTGTTGGGGTAAAACCTAAAGGGAAAGGCCTAGCACCAAATCCAATTTGCCATCTGATCTAACTTCTGGAGGCAGTCAAAATGAGTATTTGAATTCTTCCCTACCTTATTCCTGTGCTGAGATACAGGCTGCTCCAACCTGCTGTAAAATGCTTGATTTCGAGAGTGAGCGAAACTAATGAAAACATTGTTGGGGTAAAACCTAAAGGGAAAGACCTAGCACCAAATCCAATTTGCCATCTGATCTAACTTCTGGAGGCAGTCAAAATGATCCTTAGAATTCTTCCCTACCTTATTCCTGTGCTGAGATACAGGCTGCTCCAACCTGCTGTAAAATGCTTGATTTCGAGAGTGAGCGAAACTAATGAAAACATTGTTGGGGTAAAACCTAAAGGGAAAGACCTAGCACCAAATTCCATTGGCCATCTGATCTAACTTCTGGAGGCAGTCAAAATGATCCTTAGAATTCTTCCCTACCTTATTCCTGTGCTGAGATACAGGCTGCTCCAACCTGCTGTAAAATGCTTGATTTCGAGAGTGAGCGAAACTAATGAAAACATTGTTGGGGTAAAACCTAAAGGGAAAGACCTAGCACCAAATTCCATTGGCCATCTGATCTAACTTCTGGAGGCAGTCAAAATGATCCTTAGAATTCTTCCCTACCTTATTCCTGTGCTGAGATACAGGCTGCTCCAACCTGCTGTAAAATGCTTGATTTCGAGAGTGAGCGAAACTAATGAAAACATTGTTGGGGTAAAACCTAAAGGGAAAGGCCTAGCACCAAATTGCATTGGCCATCTGATCTAACTTCTGGAGGCAGTCAAAATGAGTATTTGAATTCTTCCCTACCTTATTCCTGTGCTGAGATACAGGCTGCTCCAACCTGCTGTAAAATGCTTGATTTCGAGAGTGAGCGAAACTAATGAAAACATTGTTGGGGTAAAACCTAAAGGGAAAGACCTAGCACCAAATCCAATTTGCCATCTGATCTAACTTCTGGAGGCAGTCAAAATGATCCTTAGAATTCTTCCCTACCTTATTCCTGTGCTGAGATACAGGCTGCTCCAACCTGCTGTAAAATGCTTGATTTCGAGAGTGAGCGAAACTAATGAAAACATTGTTGGGGTAAAACCTAAAGGGAAAGACCTAGCACCAAATCCAATTTGCCATCTGATCTAACTTCTGGAGGCAGTCAAAATGATCCTTAGAATTCTTCCCTACCTTATTCCTGTGCTGAGATACAGGCTGCTCCAACCTGCTGTAAAATGCTTGATTTCGAGAGTGAGCGAAACTAATGAAAACATTGTTGGGGTAAAACCTAAAGGGAAAGACCTAGCACCAAATCCAATTTGCCATCTGATCTAACTTCTGGAGGCAGTCAAAATGATCCTTTGAATTCTTCCCTACCTTATTCCTGTGCTGAGATACAGGCTGCTCCAACCTGCTGTAAAATGCTTGATTTCGAGAGTGAGCGAAACTAATGAAAACATTGTTGGGGTAAAACCTAAAGGGAAAGACCTAGCACCAAATTCCATTGGCCATCTGATCTAACTTCTGGAGGCAGTCAAAATGATCCTTAGAATTCTTCCCTACCTTATTCCTGTGCTGAGATACAGGCTGCTCCAACCTGCTGTAAAATGCTTGATTTCGAGAGTGAGCGAAACTAATGAAAACATTGTTGGGGTAAAACCTAAAGGGAAAGACCTAGCACCAAATCCAATTTGCCATCTGATCTAACTTCTGGAGGCAGTCAAAATGATCCTTAGAATTCTTCCCTACCTTATTCCTGTGCTGAGATACAGGCTGCTCCAACCTGCTGTAAAATGCTTGATTTCGAGAGTGAGCGAAACTAATGAAAACATTGTTGGGGTAAAACCTAAAGGGAAAGACCTAGCACCAAATTCCATTGGCCATCTGATCTAACTTCTGGAGGCAGTCAAAATGATCCTTAGAATTCTTCCCTACCTTATTCCTGTGCTGAGATACAGGCTGCTCCAACCTGCTGTAAAATGCTTGATTTCGAGAGTGAGCGAAACTAATGAAAACATTGTTGGGGTAAAACCTAAAGGGAAAGACCTAGCACCAAATTCCATTGGCCATCTGATCTAACTTCTGGAGGCAGTCAAAATGATCCTTAGAATTCTTCCCTACCTTATTCCTGTGCTGAGATACAGGCTGCTCCAACCTGCTGTAAAATGCTTGATTTCGAGAGTGAGCGAAACTAATGAAAACATTGTTGGGGTAAAACCTAAAGGGAAAGGCCTAGCACCAAATTGCATTGGCCATCTGATCTAACTTCTGGAGGCAGTCAAAATGAGTATTTGAATTCTTCCCTACCTTATTCCTGTGCTGAGATACAGGCTGCTCCAACCTGCTGTAAAATGCTTGATTTCGAGAGTGAGCGAAACTAATGAAAACATTGTTGGGGTAAAACCTAAAGGGAAAGACCTAGCACCAAATCCAATTTGCCATCTGATCTAACTTCTGGAGGCAGTCAAAATGATCCTTAGAATTCTTCCCTACCTTATTCCTGTGCTGAGATACAGGCTGCTCCAACCTGCTGTAAAATGCTTGATTTCGAGAGTGAGCGAAACTAATGAAAACATTGTTGGGGTAAAACCTAAAGGGAAAGACCTAGCACCAAATCCAATTTGCCATCTGATCTAACTTCTGGAGGCAGTCAAAATGATCCTTAGAATTCTTCCCTACCTTATTCCTGTGCTGAGATACAGGCTGCTCCAACCTGCTGTAAAATGCTTGATTTCGAGAGTGAGCGAAACTAATGAAAACATTGTTGGGGTAAAACCTAAAGGGAAAGACCTAGCACCAAATCCAATTTGCCATCTGATCTAACTTCTGGAGGCAGTCAAAATGATCCTTAGAATTCTTCCCTACCTTATTCCTGTGCTGAGATACAGGCTGCTCCAACCTGCTGTAAAATGCTTGATTTCGAGAGTGAGCGAAACTAATGAAAACATTGTTGGGGTAAAACCTAAAGGGGAAGACCTAGCACCAAATTCCATTGGCCATCTGATCTAACTTCTGGAGGCAGTCAAAATGAGTATTTGAATTCTTCCCTACCTTATTCCTGTGCTGAGATACAGGCTGCTCCAACCTGCTGTAAAATGCTTGATTTCGAGAGTGAGCGAAACTAATGAAAACATTGTTGGGGTAAAACCTAAAGGGAAAGACCTAGCACCAAATCCAATTTGCCATCTGATCTAACTTCTGGAGGCAGTCAAAATGATCCTTAGAATTCTTCCCTACCTTATTCCTGTGCTGAGATACAGGCTGCTCCAACCTGCTGTAAAATGCTTGATTTCGAGAGTGAGCGAAACTAATGAAAACATTGTTGGGGTAAAACCTAAAGGGAAAGACCTAGCACCAAATCCAATTTGCCATCTGATCTAACTTCTGGAGGCAGTCAAAATGATCCTTAGAATTCTTCCCTACCTTATTCCTGTGCTGAGATACAGGCTGCTCCAACCTGCTGTAAAATGCTTGATTTCGAGAGTGAGCGAAACTAATGAAAACATTGTTGGGGTAAAACCTAAAGGGAAAGACCTAGCACCAAATCCAATTTGCCATCTGATCTAACTTCTGGAGGCAGTCAAAATGATCCTTAGAATTCTTCCCTACCTTATTCCTGTGCTGAGATACAGGCTGCTCCAACCTGCTGTAAAATGCTTGATTTCGAGAGTGAGCGAAACTAATGAAAACATTGTTGGGGTAAAACCTAAAGGGAAAGACCTAGCACCAAATCCAATTTGCCATCTGATCTAACTTCTGGAGGCAGTCAAAATGCTCCTTAGAATTCTTCCCTACCTTATTCCTGTGCTGAGATACAGGCTGCTCCAACCTGCTGTAAAATGCTTGATTTCGAGAGTGAGCGAAACTAATGAAAACATTGTTGGGGTAAAACCTAAAGGGAAAGACCTAGCACCAAATCCAATTTGCCATCTGATCTAACTTCTGGAGGCAGTCAAAATGATCCTTAGAATTCTTCCCTACCTTATTCCTGTGCTGAGATACAGGCTGCTCCAACCTGCTGTAAAATGCTTGATTTCGAGAGTGAGCGAAACTAATGAAAACATTGTTGGGGTAAAACCTAAAGGGAAAGACCTAGCACCAAATCCAATTTGCCATCTGATCTAACTTCTGGAGGCAGTCAAAATGATCCTTAGAATTCTTCCCTACCTTATTCCTGTGCTGAGATACAGGCTGCTCCAACCTGCTGTAAAATGCTTGATTTCGAGAGTGAGCGAAACTAATGAAAACATTGTTGGGGTAAAACCTAAAGGGAAAGACCTAGCACCAAATTCCATTGGCCATCTGATCTAACTTCTGGAGGCAGTCAAAATGATCCTTAGAATTCTTCCCTACCTTATTCCTGTGCTGAGATACAGGCTGCTCCAACCTGCTGTAAAATGCTTGATTTCGAGAGTGAGCGAAACTAATGAAAACATTGTTGGGGTAAAACCTAAAGGGAAAGACCTAGCACCAAATTCCATTGGCCATCTGATCTAACTTCTGGAGGCAGTCAAAATGATCCTTAGAATTCTTCCCTACCTTATTCCTGTGCTGAGATACAGGCTGCTCCAACCTGCTGTAAAATGCTTGATTTCGAGAGTGAGCGAAACTAATGAAAACATTGTTGGGGTAAAACCTAAAGGGAAAGGCCTAGCACCAAATTGCATTGGCCATCTGATCTAACTTCTGGAGGCAGTCAAAATGAGTATTTGAATTCTTCCCTACCTTATTCCTGTGCTGAGATACAGGCTGCTCCAACCTGCTGTAAAATGCTTGATTTCGAGAGTGAGCGAAACTAATGAAAACATTGTTGGGGTAAAACCTAAAGGGAAAGACCTAGCACCAAATCCAATTTGCCATCTGATCTAACTTCTGGAGGCAGTCAAAATGATCCTTAGAATTCTTCCCTACCTTATTCCTGTGCTGAGATACAGGCTGCTCCAACCTGCTGTAAAATGCTTGATTTCGAGAGTGAGCGAAACTAATGAAAACATTGTTGGGGTAAAACCTAAAGGGAAAGACCTAGCACCAAATCCAATTTGCCATCTGATCTAACTTCTGGAGGCAGTCAAAATGAGTATTTGAATTCTTCCCTACCTTATTCCTGTGCTGAGATACAGGCTGCTCCAACCTGCTGTAAAATGCTTGATTTCGAGAGTGAGCGAAACTAATGAAAACATTGTTGGGGTAAAACCTAAAGGGGAAGACCTAGCACCAAATTCCATTGGCCATCTGATCTAACTTCTGGAGGCAGTCAAAATGATCCTTAGAATTCTTCCCTACCTTATTCCTGTGCTGAGATACGGGCTGCTCCAACCTGCTGTAAAATGCTTGATTTCGAGAGTGAGCGAAACTAATGAAAACATTGTTGGGGTAAAACCTAAAGGGAAAGACCTAGCACCAAATTCCATTGGCCATCTGATCTAAGTTCTGGAGGCAGTCAAAATGATCCTTAGAATTCTTCCCTACCTTATTCCTGTGCTGAGATACAGGCTGCTCCAACCTGCTGTAAAATGCTTGATTTCGAGAGTGAGCGAAACTAATGAAAACATTGTTGGGGTAAAACCTAAAGGGAAAGACCTAGCACCAAATCCAATTTGCCATCTGATCTAACTTCTGGAGGCAGTCAAAATGATCCTTAGAATTCTTCCCTACCTTATTCCTGTGCTGAGATACAGGCTGCTCCAACCTGCTGTAAAATGCTTGATTTCGAGAGTGAGCGAAACTAATGAAAACATTGTTGGGGTAAAACCTAAAGGGAAAGACCTAGCACCAAATCCAATTTGCCATCTGATCTAACTTCTGGAGGCAGTCAAAATGAGTATTTGAATTCTTCCCTAACTTATTACTGTGCTGAGATACAGGCTGCTCCAACCTGCTGTAAAATGCTTGATTTCGAGAGTGAGCGAAACTAATGAAAACATTGTTGGGGTAAAACCTAAAGGGAAAGACCTAGCACCAAATCCAATTTGCCATCTGATCTAACTTCTGGAGGCAGTCAAAATGATCCTTAGAATTCTTCCCTACCTTATTCCTGTGCTGAGATACAGGCTGCTCCAACCTGCTGTAAAATGCTTGATTTCGAGAGTGAGCGAAACTAATGAAAACATTGTTGGGGTAAAACCTAAAGGGGAAGACCTAGCACCAAATTCCATTGGCCATCTGATCTAACTTCTGGAGGCAGTCAAAATGATCCTTAGAATTCTTCCCTACCTTATTCCTGTGCTGAGATACGGGCTGCTCCAACCTGCTGTAAAATGCTTGATTTCGAGAGTGAGCGAAACTAATGAAAACATTGTTGGGGTAAAACCTAAAGGGAAAGACCTAGCACCAAATTCCATTGGCCATCTGATCTAAGTTCTGGAGGCAGTCAAAATGATCCTTAGAATTCTTCCCTACCTTATTCCTGTGCTGAGATACAGGCTGCTCCAACCTGCTGTAAAATGCTTGATTTCGAGAGTGAGCGAAACTAATGAAAACATTGTTGGGGTAAAACCTAAAGGGAAAGACCTAGCACCAAATCCAATTTGCCATCTGATCTAACTTCTGGAGGCAGTCAAAATGAGTATTTGAATTCTTCCCTACCTTATTCCTGTGCTGAGATACAGGCTGCTCCAACCTGCTGTAAAATGCTTGATTTCGAGAGTGAGCGAAACTAATGAAAACATTGTTGGGGTAAAACCTAAAGGGAAAGACCTAGCACCAAATCCAATTTGCCATCTGATCTAACTTCTGGAGGCAGTCAAAATGAGTATTTGAATTCTTCCCTAACTTATTACTGTGCTGAGATACAGGCTGCTCCAACCTGCTGTAAAATGCTTGATTTCGAGAGTGAGCGAAACTAATGAAAACATTGTTGGGGTAAAACCTAAAGGGAAAGACCTAGCACCAAATCCAATTTGCCATCTGATCTAACTTCTGGAGGCAGTCAAAATGATCCTTAGAATTCTTCCCTACCTTATTCCTGTGCTGAGATACAGGCTGCTCCAACCTGCTGTAAAATGCTTGATTTCGAGAGTGAGCGAAACTAATGAAAACATTGTTGGGGTAAAACCTAAAGGGAAAGACCTAGCACCAAATCCAATTTGCCATCTGATCTAACTTCTGGAGGCAGTCAAAATGATCCTTAGAATTCTTCCCTACCTTATTCCTGTGCTGAGATACAGGCTGCTCCAACCTGCTGTAAAATGCTTGATTTCGAGAGTGAGCGAAACTAATGAAAACATTGTTGGGGTAAAACCTAAAGGGAAAGACCTAGCACCAAATCCAATTTGCTATCTGATCTAACTTCTGGAGGCAGTCAAAATGAGTATTTGAATTCTTCCCTACCTTATTCCTGTGCTGAGATACAGGCTGCTCCAACCTGCTGTAAAATGCTTGATTTCGAGAGTGAGCGAAACTAATGAAAACATTGTTGGGGTAAAACCTAAAGGGAAAGACCTAGCACCAAATCCAATTTGCCATCTGATCTAACTTCTGGAGGCAGTCAAAATGAGTATTTGAATTCTTCCCTACCTTATTCCTGTGCTGAGATACAGGCTGCTCCAACCTGCTGTAAAATGCTTGATTTCGAGAGTGAGCGAAACTAATGAAAACATTGTTGGGGTAAAACCTAAAGGGAAAGACCTAGCACCAAATCCAATTTGCCATCTGATCTAACTTCTGGAGGCAGTCAAAATGAGTATTTGAATTCTTCCCTACCTTATTCCTGTGCTGAGATACAGGCTGCTCCAACCTGCTGTAAAATGCTTGATTTCGAGAGTGAGCGAAACTAATGAAAACATTGTTGGGGTAAAACCTAAAGGGAAAGACCTAGCACCAAATCCAATTTGCCATCTGATCTAACTTCTGGAGGCAGTCAAAATGATCCTTAGAATTCTTCCCTACCTTATTCCTGTGCTGAGATACAGGCTGCTCCAACCTGCTGTAAAATGCTTGATTTCGAGAGTGAGCGAAACTAATGAAAACATTGTTGGGGTAAAACCTAAAGGGAAAGGCCTAGCACCAAATTGCATTGGCCATCTGATCTAACTTCTGGAGGCAGTCAAAATGAGTATTTGAATTCTTCCCTACCTTATTCCTGTGCTGAGATACAGGCTGCTCCAACCTGCTGTAAAATGCTTGATTTCGAGAGTGAGCGAAACTAATGAAAACATTGTTGGGGTAAAACCTAAAGGGAAAGACCTAGCACCAAATCCAATTTGCCATCTGATCTAACTTCTGGAGGCAGTCAAAATGATCCTTAGAATTCTTCCCTACCTTATTCCTGTGCTGAGATACAGGCTGCTCCAACCTGCTGTAAAATGCTTGATTTCGAGAGTGAGCGAAACTAATGAAAACATTGTTGGGGTAAAACCTAAAGGGAAAGACCTAGCACCAAATCCAATTTGCCATCTGATCTAACTTCTGGAGGCAGTCAAAATGATCCTTAGAATTCTTCCCTACCTTATTCCTGTGCTGAGATACAGGCTGCTCCAACCTGCTGTAAAATGCTTGATTTCGAGAGTGAGCGAAACTAATGAAAACATTGTTGGGGTAAAACCTAAAGGGGAAGACCTAGCACCAAATTCCATTGGCCATCTGATCTAACTTCTGGAGGCAGTCAAAATGATCCTTAGAATTCTTCCCTACCTTATTCCTGTGCTGAGATACAGGCTGCTCCAACCTGCTGTAAAATGCTTGATTTCGAGAGTGAGCGAAACTAATGAAAACATTGTTGGGGTAAAACCTAAAGGGAAAGACCTAGCACCAAATTCCATTGGCCATCTGATCTAAGTTCTGGAGGCAGTCAAAATGATCCTTAGAATTCTTCCCTACCTTATTCCTGTGCTGAGATACAGGCTGCTCCAACCTGCTGTAAAATGCTTGATTTCGAGAGTGAGCGAAACTAATGAAAACATTGTTGGGGTAAAACCTAAAGGGGAAGACCTAGCACCAAATTCCATTTGCCATCTGATCTAACTTCTGGAGGCAGTCAAAATGATCCTTAGAATTCTTCCCTACCTTATTCCTGTGCTGAGATACAGGCTGCTCCAACCTGCTGTAAAATGCTTGATTTCGAGAGTGAGCGAAACTAATGAAAACATTGTTGGGGTAAAACCTAAAGGGAAAGACCTAGCACCAAATTCCATTGGCCATCTGATCTAAGTTCTGGAGGCAGTCAAAATGATCCTTAGAATTCTTCCCTACCTTATTCCTGTGCTGAGATACAGGCTGCTCCAACCTGCTGTAAAATGCTTGATTTCGAGAGTGAGCGAAACTAATGAAAACATTGTTGGGGTAAAACCTAAAGGGAAAGACCTAGCACCAAATCCAATTTGCCATCTGATCTAACTTCTGGAGGCAGTCAAAATGAGTATTTGAATTCTTCCCTACCTTATTCCTGTGCTGAGATACAGGCTGCTCCAACCTGCTGTAAAATGCTTGATTTCGAGAGTGAGCGAAACTAATGAAAACATTGTTGGGGTAAAACCTAAAGGGAAAGACCTAGCACCAAATCCAATTTGCCATCTGATCTAACTTCTGGAGGCAGTCAAAATGATCCTTAGAATTCTTCCCTACCTTATTCCTGTGCTGAGATACAGGCTGCTCCAACCTGCTGTAAAATGCTTGATTTCGAGAGTGAGCGAAACTAATGAAAACATTGTTGGGGTAAAACCTAAAGGGAAAGACCTAGCACCAAATCCAATTTGCCATCTGATCTAACTTCTGGAGGCAGTCAAAATGATCCTTAGAATTCTTCCCTACCTTATTCCTGTGCTGAGATACAGGCTGCTCCAACCTGCTGTAAAATGCTTGATTTCGAGAGTGAGCGAAACTAATGAAAACATTGTTGGGGTAAAACCTAAAGGGAAAGACCTAGCACCAAATCCAATTTGCCATCTGATCTAACTTCTGGAGGCAGTCAAAATGAGTATTTGAATTCTTCCCTACCTTATTCCTGTGCTGAGATACAGGCTGCTCCAACCTGCTGTAAAATGCTTGATTTCGAGAGTGAGCGAAACTAATGAAAACATTGTTGGGGTAAAGCCTAAAGGGAAAGACCTAGCACCAAATCCAATTTGCCATCTGATCTAACTTCTGGAGGCAGTCAAAATGATCCTTAGAATTCTTCCCTACCTTATTCCTGTGCTGAGATACAGGCTGCTCCAACCTGCTGTAAAATGCTTGATTTCGAGAGTGAGCGAAACTAATGAAAACATTGTTGGGGTAAAACCTAAAGGGAAAGACCTAGCACCAAATCCAATTTGCCATCTGATCTAACTTCTGGAGGCAGTCAAAATGATCCTTAGAATTCTTCCCTACCTTATTCCTGTGCTGAGATACAGGCTGCTCCAACCTGCTGTAAAATGCTTGATTTCGAGAGTGAGCGAAACTAATGAAAACATTGTTGGGGTAAAACCTAAAGGGAAAGACCTAGCACCAAATCCAATTTGCCATCTGATCTGACTTCTGGAGGCAGTCAAAATGATCCTTAGAATTCTTCCCTACCTTATTCCTGTGCTGAGATACAGGCTGCTCCAACCTGCTGTAAAATGCTTGATTTCGAGAGTGAGCGAAACTAATGAAAACATTGTTGGGGTAAAACCTAAAGGGAAAGACCTAGCACCAAATCCAATTTGCCATCTGATCTAACTTCTGGAGGCAGTCAAAATGAGTATTTGAATTCTTCCCTACCTTATTCCTGTGCTGAGATACAGGCTGCTCCAACCTGCTGTAAAATGCTTGATTTCGAGAGTGAGCGAAACTAATGAAAACATTGTTGGGGTAAAACCTAAAGGGAAAGACCTAGCACCAAATCCAATTTGCCATCTGATCTAACTTCTGGAGGCAGTCAAAATGAGTATTTGAATTCTTCCCTACCTTATTCCTGTGCTGAGATACAGGCTGCTCCAACCTGCTGTAAAATGCTTGATTTCGAGAGTGAGCGAAACTAATGAAAACATTGTTGGGGTAAAACCTAAAGGGAAAGACCTAGCACCAAATCCAATTTGCCATCTGATCTAACTTCTGGAGGCAGTCAAAATGATCCTTAGAATTCTTCCCTACCTTATTCCTGTGCTGAGATACAGGCTGCTCCAACCTGCTGTAAAATGCTTGATTTCGAGAGTGAGCGAAACTAATGAAAACATTGTTGGGGTAAAACCTAAAGGGAAAGACCTAGCACCAAATCCAATTTGCCATCTGATCTAACTTCTGGAGGCAGTCAAAATGATCCTTAGAATTCTTCCCTACCTTATTCCTGTGCTGAGATACAGGCTGCTCCAACCTGCTGTAAAATGCTTGATTTCGAGAGTGAGCGAAACTAATGAAAACATTGTTGGGGTAAAACCTAAAGGGAAAGACCTAGCACCAAATCCAATTTGCCATCTGATCTAACTTCTGGAGGCAGTCAAAATGATCCTTAGAATTCTTCCCTACCTTATTCCTGTGCTGAGATACAGGCTGCTCCAACCTGCTGTAAAATGCTTGATTTCGAGAGTGAGCGAAACTAATGAAAACATTGTTGGGGTAAAACCTAAAGGGAAAGACCTAGCACCAAATCCAATTTGCCATCTGATCTAACTTCTGGAGGCAGTCAAAATGATCCTTAGAATTCTTCCCTACCTTATTCCTGTGCTGAGATACAGGCTGCTCCAACCTGCTGTAAAATGCTTGATTTCGAGAGTGAGCGAAACTAATGAAAACATTGTTGGGGTAAAACCTAAAGGGAAAGACCTAGCACCAAATCCAATTTGCCATCTGATCTAACTTCTGGAGGCAGTCAAAATGAGTATTTGAATTCTTCCCTACCTTATTCCTGTGCTGAGATACAGGCTGCTCCAACCTGCTGTAAAATGCTTGATTTCGAGAGTGAGCGAAACTAATGAAAACATTGTTGGGGTAAAACCTAAAGGGAAAGACCTAGCACCAAATCCAATTTGCCATCTGATCTAACTTCTGGAGGCAGTCAAAATGATCCTTAGAATTCTTCCCTACCTTATTCCTGTGCTGAGATACAGGCTGCTCCAACCTGCTGTAAAATGCTTGATTTCGAGAGTGAGCGAAACTAATGAAAACATTGTTGGGGTAAAACCTAAAGGGAAAGACCTAGCACCAAATTCCATTGGCCATCTGATCTAACTTCTGGAGGCAGTCAAAATGATCCTTAGAATTCTTCCCTACCTTATTCCTGTGCTGAGATACAGGCTGCTCCAACCTGCTGTAAAATGCTTGATTTCGAGAGTGAGCGAAACTAATGAAAACATTGTTGGGGTAAAACCTAAAGGGAAAGACCTAGCACCAAATTCCATTGGCCATCTGATCTAACTTCTGGAGGCAGTCAAAATGATCCTTAGAATTCTTCCCTACCTTATTCCTGTGCTGAGATACAGGCTGCTCCAACCTGCTGTAAAATGCTTGATTTCGAGAGTGAGCGAAACTAATGAAAACATTGTTGGGGCAAAACCTAAAGGGAAAGGCCTAGCACCAAATTGCATTGGCCATCTGATCTAACTTCTGGAGGCAGTCAAAATGAGTATTTGAATTCTTCCCTACCTTATTCCTGTGCTGAGATACAGGCTGCTCCAACCTGCTGTAAAATGCTTGATTTCGAGAGTGAGCGAAACTAATGAAAACATTGTTGGGGTAAAACCTAAAGGGAAAGACCTAGCACCAAATCCAATTTGCCATCTGATCTAACTTCTGGAGGCAGTCAAAATGATCCTTAGAATTCTTCCCTACCTTATTCCTGTGCTGAGATACAGGCTGCTCCAACCTGCTGTAAAATGCTTGATTTCGAGAGTGAGCGAAACTAATGAAAACATTGTTGGGGTAAAACCTAAAGGGAAAGACCTAGCACCAAATCCAATTTGCCATCTGATCTAACTTCTGGAGGCAGTCAAAATGATCCTTAGAATTCTTCCCTACCTTATTCCTGTGCTGAGATACAGGCTGCTCCAACCTGCTGTAAAATGCTTGATTTCGAGAGTGAGCGAAACTAATGAAAACATTGTTGGGGTAAAACCTAAAGGGGAAGACCTAGCACCAAATTCCATTGGCCATCTGATCTAACTTCTGGAGGCAGTCAAAATGATCCTTAGAATTCTTCCCTACCTTATTCCTGTGCTGAGATACAGGCTGCTCCAACCTGCTGTAAAATGCTTGATTTCGAGAGTGAGCGAAACTAATGAAAACATTGTTGGGGTAAAACCTAAAGGGAAAGACCTAGCACCAAATCCAATTTGCCATCTGATCTAACTTCTGGAGGCAGTCAAAATGAGTATTTGAATTCTTCCCTACCTTATTCCTGTGCTGAGATACAGGCTGCTCCAACCTGCTGTAAAATGCTTGATTTCGAGAGTGAGCGAAACTAATGAAAACATTGTTGGGGTAAAACCTAAAGGGAAAGACCTAGCACCAAATCCAATTTGCCATCTGATCTAACTTCTGGAGGCAGTCAAAATGATCCTTAGAATTCTTCCCTACCTTATTCCTGTGCTGAGATACAGGCTGCTCCAACCTGCTGTAAAATGCTTGATTTCGAGAGTGAGCGAAACTAATGAAAACATTGTTGGGGTAAAACCTAAAGGGAAAGACCTAGCACCAAATCCAATTTGCCATCTGATCTAACTTCTGGAGGCAGTCAAAATGATCCTTAGAATTCTTCCCTACCTTATTCCTGTGCTGAGATACAGGCTGCTCCAACCTGCTGTAAAATGCTTGATTTCGAGAGTGAGCGAAACTAATGAAAACATTGTTGGGGTAAAACCTAAACGGAAAGGCCTAGCACCAAATTGCTTTGGCCATCTGATATAACTTCTGGAGGCAGTCAAAATGAGTATTTGAATTCTTCCCTACCTTATTCCTGTGCTGAGATACAGGCTGCTCCAACCTGCTGTAAAATGCTTGATTTCGAGAGTGAGCGAAACTAATGAAAACATTGTTGGGGTAAAACCTAAAGGGAAAGACCTAGCACCAAATCCAATTTGCCATCTGATCTAACTTCTGGAGGCAGTCAAAATGATCCTTAGAATTCTTCCCTACCTTATTCCTGTGCTGAGATACAGGCTGCTCCAACCTGCTGTAAAATGCTTGATTTCGAGAGTGAGCGAAACTAATGAAAACATTGTTGGGGTAAAACCTAAAGGGAAAGACCTAGCACCAAATCCAATTTGCTATCTGATCTAACTTCTGGAGGCAGTCAAAATGAGTATTTGAATTCTTCCCTACCTTATTCCTGTGCTGAGATACAGGCTGCTCCAACCTGCTGTAAAATGCTTGATTTCGAGAGTGAGCGAAACTAATGAAAACATTGTTGGGGTAAAACCTAAAGGGAAAGACCTAGCACCAAATCCAATTTGCCATCTGATCTGACTTCTGGAGGCAGTCAAAATGATCCTTAGAATTCTTCCCTACCTTATTCCTGTGCTGAGATACAGGCTGCTCCAACCTGCTGTAAAATGCTTGATTTCGAGAGTGAGCGAAACTAATGAAAACATTGTTGGGGTAAAACCTAAAGGGAAAGACCTAGCACCAAATCCAATTTGCCATCTGATCTAACTTCTGGAGGCAGTCAAAATGAGTATTTGAATTCTTCCCTACCTTATTCCTGTGCTGAGATACAGGCTGCTCCAACCTGCTGTAAAATGCTTGATTTCGAGAGTGAGCGAAACTAATGAAAACATTGTTGGGGTAAAACCTAAAGGGAAAGACCTAGCACCAAATCCAATTTGCCATCTGATCTAACTTCTGGAGGCAGTCAAAATGAGTATTTGAATTCTTCCCTACCTTATTCCTGTGCTGAGATACAGGCTGCTCCAACCTGCTGTAAAATGCTTGATTTCGAGAGTGAGCGAAACTAATGAAAACATTGTTGGGGTAAAACCTAAAGGGAAAGGCCTAGCACAAAATCCAATTTGCCATCTGATCTAACTTCTGGAGGCAGTCAAAATGAATATTTGAATTCTTCCCTACCTTATTCCTGTGCTGAGATACAGGCTGCTCCAACCTGCTGTAAAATGCTTGATTTCGAGAGTGAGCGAAACTAATGAAAACATTGTTGGGGTAAAACCTAAAGGGAAAGACCTAGCACCAAATCCAATTTGCCATCTGATCTAACTTCTGGAGGCAGTCAAAATGAGTATTTGAATTCTTCCCTACCTTATTCCTGTGCTGAGATACAGGCTGCTCCAACCTGCTGTAAAATGCTTGATTTCGAGAGTGAGCGAAACTAATGAAAACATTGTTGGGGTAAAACCTAAAGGGAAAGGCCTAGCACCAAATCCAATTTGCCATCTGATCTAACTTCTGGAGGCAGTCAAAATGAGTATTTGAATTCTTCCCTACCTTATTCCTGTGCTGAGATACAGGCTGCTCCAACCTGCTCTAAAATGCTTGATTTCGAGAGTGAGCGAAATTAATGAAAACATTGTTGGGGTAAAACCTAAAGGGAAAGACCTAGCACCAAATCCAATTTGCCATCTGATCTAACTTCTGGAGGCAGTCAAAATGATCCTTAGAATTCTTCCCTACCTTATTCCTGTGCTGAGATACAGGCTGCTCCAACCTGCTGTAAAATGCTTGATTTCGAGAGGGAGCGAAACTAATGAAAACATTGTTGGGGTAAAACCTAAAGGGAAAGACCTAGCACCAAATCCAATTTGCCATCTGATCTAACTTCTGGAGGCAGTCAAAATGAGTATTTGAATTCTTCCCTACCTTATTCCTGTGCTGAGATACAGGCTGCTCCAACCTGCTGTAAAATGCTTGATTTCGAGAGTGAGCGAAACTAATGAAAACATTGTTGGGGTAAAACCTAAAGGGAAAGACCTAGCACCAAATCCAATTTGCCATCTGATCTAACTTCTGGAGGCAGTCAAAATGAGTATTTGAATTCTTCCCTACCTTATTCCTGTGCTGAGATACAGGCTGCTCCAACCTGCTGTAAAATGCTTGATTTCGAGAGTGAGCGAAACTAATGAAAACATTGTTGGGGTAAAACCTAAAGGGAAAGACCTAGCACCAAATCCAATTTGCCATCTGATCTAACTTCTGGAGGCAGTCAAAATGAGTATTTGAATTCTTCCCTACCTTATTCCTGTGCTGAGATACAGGCTGCTCCAACCTGCTGTAAAATGCTTGATTTCGAGAGTGAGCGAAACTAATGAAAACATTGTTGGGGTAAAACCTAAAGGGAAAGACCTAGCACCAAATCCAATTTGCCATCTGATCTAACTTCTGGAGGCAGTCAAAATGATCCTTAGAATTCTTCCCTACCTTATTCCTGTGCTGAGATACAGGCTGCTCCAACCTGCTGTAAAATGCTTGATTTCGAGAGTGAGCGAAACTAATGAAAACATTGTTGGGGTAAAACCTAAAGGGAAAGACCTAGCACCAAATCCAATTTGCCATCTGATCTAACTTCTGGAGGCAGTCAAAATGAGTATTTGAATTCTTCCCTACCTTATTCCTGTGCTGAGATACAGGCTGCTCCAACCTGCTGTAAAATGCTTGATTTCGAGAGTGAGCGAAACTAATGAAAACATTGTTGGGGTAAAACCTAAAGGGAAAGACCTAGCACCAAATCCAATTTGCCATCTGATCTAACTTCTGGAGGCAGTCAAAATGATCCTTAGAATTCTTCCCTACCTTATTCCTGTGCTGAGATACAGGCTGCTCCAACCTGCTGTAAAATGCTTGATTTCGAGAGTGAGCGAAACTAATGAAAACATTGTTGGGGTAAAACCTAAAGGGAAAGACCTAGCACCAAATCCAATTTGCCATCTGATCTAACTTCTGGAGGCAGTCAAAATGATCCTTAGAATTCTTCCCTACCTTATTCCTGTGCTGAGATACAGGCTGCTCCAACCTGCTGTAAAATGCTTGATTTCGAGAGTGAGCGAAACTAATGAAAACATTGTTGGGGTAAAACCTAAAGGGAAAGGCCTAGCACCAAATTGCTTTGGCCATCTGATCTAACTTCTGGAGGCAGTCAAAATGAGTATTTGAATTCTTCCCTACCTTATTCCTGTGCTGAGATACAGGCTGCTCCAACCTGCTGTAAAATGCTTGATTTCGAGAGTGAGCAAAACTAATGAAAACATTGTTGGGGTAAAACCTAAAGGGAAAGGCCTTGCACCAAATTGCATTGGCCATCTGATCTAACTTCTGGAGGCAGTCAAAATGAGTATTTGAATTCTTCCCTACCTTATTCCTGTGCTGAGATACAGGCTGCTCCAACCTGCTGTAAAATGCTTGATTTCGAGAGTGAGCGAAACTAATGAAAACATTGTTGGGGTAAAACCTAAAGGGAAAGACCTAGCACCAAATCCAATTTGCCATCTGATCTAACTTCTGGAGGCAGTCAAAATGATCCTTAGAATTCTTCCCTACCTTATTCCTGTGCTGAGATACAGGCTGCTCCAACCTGCTGTAAAATGCTTGATTTCGAGAGTGAGCGAAACTAATGAAAACATTGTTGGGGTAAAACCTAAAGGGAAAGACCTAGCACCAAATCCAATTTGCCATCTGATCTAACTTCTGGAGGCAGTCAAAATGATCCTTAGAATTCTTCCCTACCTTATTCCTGTGCTGAGATACAGGCTGCTCCAACCTGCTGTAAAATGCTTGATTTCGAGAGTGAGCGAAACTAATGAAAACATTGTTGGGGTAAAACCTAAAGGGAAAGACCTAGCACCAAATTCCATTGGCCATCTGATCTAACTTCTGGAGGCAGTCAAAATGAGTATTTGAATTCTTCCCTACCTTATTCCTGTGCTGAGATACAGGCTGCTCCAACCTGCTGTAAAATGCTTGATTTCGAGAGTGAGCGAAACTAATGAAAACATTGTTGGGGTAAAACCTAAAGGGAAAGACCTAGCACCAAATCCAATTTGCCATCTGATCTAACTTCTGGAGGCAGTCAAAATGATCCTTAGAATTCTTCCCTACCTTATTCCTGTGCTGAGATACAGGCTGCTCCAACCTGCTGTAAAATGCTTGATTTCGAGAGTGAGCGAAACTAATGAAAACATTGTTGGGGTAAAACCTAAAGGGAAAGACCTAGCACCAAATCCAATTTTGCCATCTGATCTAACTTCTGGAGGCAGTCAAAATGATCCTTAGAATTCTTCCCTACCTTATTCCTGTGCTGAGATACAGGCTGCTCCAACCTGCTGTAAAATGCTTGATTTCGAGAGTGAGCGAAACTAATGAAAACATTGTTGGGGTAAAACCTAAAGGGAAAGACCTAGCACCAAATCCAATTTGCCATCTGATCTAACTTCTGGAGGCAGTCAAAATGAGTGCTTGAATTCTTCCCTACCTTATTCCTGTGCTGAGATACAGGCTGCTCCAACCTGCTGTAAAATGCTTGATTTCGAGAGGGAGCGAAACTAATGAAAACATTGTTGGGGTAAAACCTAAAGGGAAAGACCTAGCACCAAATCCAATTTGCCATCTGATCTAACTTCTGGAGGCAGTCAAAATGAGTATTTGAATTCTTCCCTACCTTATTCCTGTGCTGAGATACAGGCTGCTCCAACCTGCTGTAAAATGCTTGATTTCGAGAGTGAGCGAAACTAATGAAAACATTGTTGGGGTAAAACCTAAAGGGAAAGACCTAGCACCAAATCCAATTTGCCATCTGATCTAACTTCTGGAGGCAGTCAAAATGATCCTTAGAATTCTTCCCTACCTTATTCCTGTGCTGAGATACAGGCTGCTCCAACCTGCTGTAAAATGCTTGATTTCGAGAGTGAGCGAAACTAATGAAAACATTGTTGGGGTAAAACCTAAAGGGAAAGACCTAGCACCAAATCCAATTTGCCATCTGATCTAACTTCTGGAGGCAGTCAAAATGATCCTTAGAATTCTTCCCTACCTTATTCCTGTGCTGAGATACAGGCTGCTCCAACCTGCTGTAAAATGCTTGATTTCGAGAGGGAGCGAAACTAATGAAAACATTGTTGGGGTAAAACCTAAAGGGAAAGACCTAGCACCAAATCCAATTTGCCATCTGATCTAACTTCTGGAGGCAGTCAAAATGATCCTTAGAATTCTTCCCTACCTTATTCCTGTGCTGAGATACGGGCTGCTCCAACCTGCTGTAAAATGCTTGATTTCGAGAGTGAGCGAAACTAATGAAAAACATTGTTGGGGTAAAACCTAAAGGGAAAGACCTAGCACCAAATCCAATTTGCCATCTGATCTAACTTCTGGAGGCAGTCAAAATGAGTATTTGAATTCTTCCCTACCTTATTCCTGTGCTGAGATACGGGCTGCTCCAACCTGCTGTAAAATGCTTGATTTCGAGAGTGAGCGAAACTAATGAAAACATTGTTGGGGTAAAACCTAAAGGGAAAGACCTAGCACCAAATCCAATTTGCCATCTGATCTAACTTCTGGAGGCAGTCAAAATGATCCTTAGAATTCTTCCCTACCTTATTCCTGTGCTGAGATACAGGCTGCTCCAACCTGCTGTAAAATGCTTGATTTCGAGAGTGAGCGAAACTAATGAAAACATTGTTGGGGTAAAACCTAAAGGGAAAGACCTAGCACCAAATTCCATTGGCCATCTGATCTAACTTCTGGAGGCAGTCAAAATGATCCTTAGAATTCTTCCCTACCTTATTCCTGTGCTGAGATACAGGCTGCTCCAACCTGCTGTAAAATGCTTGATTTCGAGAGTGAGCGAAACTAATGAAAACATTGTTGGGGTAAAACCTAAAGGGAAAGACCTAGCACCAAATCCAATTTGCCATCTGATCTAACTTCTGGAGGCAGTCAAAGTGATCCTTAGAATTCTTCCCTACCTTATTCCTGTGCTGAGATACAGGCTGCTCCAACCTGCTGTAAAATGCTTGATTTCGAGAGTGAGCGAAACTAATGAAAACATTGTTGGGGTAAAACCTAAAGGGAAAGACCTAGCACCAAATCCAATTTGCCATCTGATCTAACTTCTGGAGGCAGTCAAA
This sequence comes from Melanerpes formicivorus, assembly GCF_026170545.1. NCBI lineage: Eukaryota > Metazoa > Chordata > Aves > Piciformes > Picidae > Melanerpes > Melanerpes formicivorus. The sequence goes on from NW_027144857.1 coordinate 25,598, forward strand.
ATGAGTATTTGAATTCTTCCCTACCTTATTCCTGTGCTGAGATACAGGCTGCTCCAACCTGCTGTAAAATGCTTGATTTCGAGAGTGAGCGAAACTAATGAAAACATTGTTGGGGTAAAACCTAAAGGGAAAGACCTAGCACCAAATCCAATTTGCCATCTGATCTAACTTCTGGAGGCAGTCAAAATGATCCTTAGAATTCTTCCCTACCTTATTCCTGTGCTGAGATACAGGCTGCTCCAACCTGCTGTAAAATGCTTGATTTCGAGAGTGAGCAAAACTAATGAAAACATTGTTGGGGTAAAACCTAAAGGGAAAGACCTAGCACCAAATCCAATTTGCCATCTGATCTAACTTCTGGAGGCAGTCAAAATGATCCTTAGAATTCTTCCCTACCTTATTCCTGTGCTGAGATACAGGCTGCTCCAACCTGCTGTAAAATGCTTGATTTCGAGAGTGAGCGAAACTAATGAAAACATTGTTGGGGTAAAACCTAAAGGGAAAAGACCTAGCACCAAATCCAATTTGCCATCTGATCTAACTTCTGGAGGCAGTCAAAATGAGCCTTAGAATTCTTCCCTACCTTATTCCTGTGCTGAGATACAGGCTGCTCCAACCTGCTGTAAAATGCTTGATTTCGAGAGTGAGCGAAACTAATGAAAACATTGTTGGGGTAAAACCTAAAGGGAAAGACCTAGCACCAAATCCAATTTGCCATCTGATCTAACTTCTGGAGGCAGTCAAAATGATCCTTAGAATTCTTCCCTACCTTATTCCTGTGCTGAGATACAGGCTGCTCCAACCTGCTGTAAAATGCTTGATTTCGAGAGTGAGCGAAACTAATGAAAACATTGTTGGGGTAAAACCTAAAGGGAAAGACCTAGCACCAAATCCAATTTGCCATCTGATCTAACTTCTGGAGGCAGTCAAAATGATCCTTAGAATTCTTCCCTACCTTATTCCTGTGCTGAGATACAGGCTGCTCCAACCTGCTGTAAAATGCTTGATTTCGAGAGTGAGCGAAACTAATGAAAATATTGTTGGGGTAAAACCTAAAGGGAAAGGCCTAGCACCAAATTGCTTTGGCCATCTGATCTAACTTCTGGAGGCAGTCAAAATGAGTATTTGAATTCTTCCCTACCTTATTCCTGTGCTGAGATACAGGCTGCTCCAACCTGCTGTAAAATGCTTGATTTCGAGAGTGAGCGAAACTAATGAAAACATTGTTGGGGTAAAACCTAAAGGGAAAGGCCTAGCACCAAATTGCATTGGCCATCTGATCTAACTTCTGGAGGCAGTCAAAATGAGTATTTGAATTCTTCCCTACCTTATTCCTGTGCTGAGATACAGGCTGCTCCAACCTGCTGTAAAATGCTTGATTTCGAGAGTGAGCGAAACTAATGAAAACATTGTTGGGGTAAAACCTAAAGGGAAAGACCTAGCACCAAATCCAATTTGCCATCTGGTCTAACTTCTGGAGGCAGTCAAAATGATCCTTAGAATTCTTCCCTACCCTTATTCCTGTGCTGAGATACAGGGCTGCTCCAACCTGCTGTAAAATGCTTGATTTCGAGAGTGAGCGAAAACTAATGAAAACATTGTTGGGGTAAAACCTAAAGGGAAAGACCTAGCACCAAATCCAATTTGCCATCTGATCTAACTTCTGGAGGCAGTCAAAATGATCTTAGAATTCTTCCCTACCTTATTCCTGTGCTGAGATACAGGCTGCTCCAACCTGCTGTAAAATGCTTGATTTCGAGAGTGAGCGAAACTAATGAAAACATTGTTGGGGTAAAACCTAAAGGGAAAGACCTAGCACCAAATTCCATTGGCCATCTGATCTAACTTCTGGAGGCAGTCAAAATGATCCTTAGAATTCTTCCCTACCTTATTCCTGTGCTGAGATACAGGCTGCTCCAACCTGCTGTAAAATGCTTGATTTCGAGAGTGAGCGAAACTAATGAAAACATTGTTTGGGGTAAACCTAAAGGGAAAGACCTAGCACCAAATCCAATTTGCCATCTGATCTAACTTCTGGAGGCAGTCAAAATGAGCCTTAGAATTCTTCCCTACCCTTATTCCTGTGCTGAGATACAGGCTGCTCCAACCTGCTGTAAAATGCTTGATTTCGAGAGTGAGCGAAACTAATGAAAACATTGTTGGGGTAAAACCTAAAGGGAAAGACCTAGCACCAAATCCAATTTGCCATCTGATCTAACTTCTGGAGGCAGTCAAAATGATCCTTAGAATTCTTCCCTACCTTATTCCTGTGCTGAGATACAGGCTGCTCCAACCTGCTGTAAAATGCTTGATTTCGAGAGTGAGCGAAACTAATGAAAACATTGTTGGGGTAAAACCTAAAGGGAAAGACCTAGCACCAAATCCAATTTGCCATCTGATCTAACTTCTGGAGGCAGTCAAAATGATCCTTAGAATTCTTCCCTACCTTATTCCTGTGCTGAGATACAGGCTGCTCCAACCTGCTGTAAAATGCTTGATTTCGAGAGTGAGCGAAACTAATGAAAACATTGTTGGGGTAAAACCTAAAGGGAAAGACCTAGCACCAAATCCAATTGGCCATCTGATCTAACTTCTGGAGGCAGTCAAAATGAGTACTTGAATTCTTCCCTACCTTATTCCTGTGCTGAGATACAGGCTGCTCCACCTGCTGTAAAATGCTTGATTTCGAGAGTGAGCGAAACTAATGAAAACATTGTTGGGGTAAAACCTAAAGGGGAAAGACCTAGCACCAAATCCAATTTGCCATCTGATCTAACTTCTGGAGGCAGTCAAAATGATCCTTAGAATTCTTCCCTACCTATTCCTGTGCTGAGATACAGGCTGCTCCAACCTGTCTGTAAAATGCTTGATTTCGAGAGTGAGCGAAACTAATGAAAACATTGTTGGGGTAAAACCTAAAGGAAAGACCTAGCACCAAATCCAATTTGCCATCTGATCTAACTTCTGGAGGCAGTCAAAATGATCCTTAGAATTCTTCCCTACCTTATTCTGTGCTGAGATACAGGCTGCTCCAACCTGCTGTAAAATGCTTGATTTCGAGAGTGAGCGAAACTAATGAAAACATTGTTGGGGTAAAACCTAAAGGGAAAGACCTAGCACCAAATCCAATTGGCCATCTGATCTAACTTCTGGAGGCAGTCAAAATGAGTACTTGAATTCTTCCCTACCTTATTCCTGTGCTGAGATACAGGCTGCTCCAACCTGCTGTAAAATGCTTGATTTCGAGAGTGAGCGAAACTAATGAAAACATTGTTGGGGTAAAACCTAAAGGGAAAGACCTAGCACCAAATCCAATTTGCCATCTGATCTAACTTCTGGAGGCAGTCAAAATGAGTATTTGAATTCTTCCCTACCTTATTCCTGTGCTGAGATACAGGCTGCTCCAAACCTGCTGTAAAAATGCTTGATTTCGAGAGTGAGCGAAACTAATGAAAACATTGTTGGGGTAAAACCTAAAGGGAAAGGCCTAGCACCAAATCCAATTTGCCATCTGATCTAACTTCTGGAGGCAGTCAAAATGAGTATTTTGAATTCTTCCCTACCTTATTCCTGTGCTGAGATACAGGCTGCTCCAACCTGCTGTAAAATGCTTGATTTCGAGAGTGAGCGAAACTAATGAAAACATGTTGGGGTAAAACCTAAAGGGAAAGACCTAGCACCAAATCCAATTTGCCATCTGATCTAACTTCTGGAGGCAGGTCAAAAATGATCCTTAGAATTCTTCCCTACCTTATTCCTGTGCTGAGATACAGGCTGCTCCAACCTGCTGTAAAATGCTTGATTTCGAGAGTGAGCGAAACTAATGAAAACATTGTTGGGGTAAAAACCTAAAGGGAAAGACCTAGCACCAAATCCAATTTGCCATCTGATCTAACTTCTGGAGGCAGTCCAAATGAGTATTTGAATTCTTCCCTACCTTATTCCTGTGCTGAGATACAGGCTGCTCCAACCTGCTGTAAAATGCTTGATTTCGAGAGTGAGCGAAACTAATGAAAACATTGTTGGGGTAAAACCTAAAGGGAAAGGCCTAGCACAAAATCCAATTTGCCATCTGATCTAACTTCTGGAGGCAGTCAAAATGAATATTTGAATTCCTTCCTACCTTATTCCTGTGCTGAGATACAGGCTGCTCCAACCTGCTGTAAAATGCTTGATTTCGGAGAGTGAGCGAAACTAATGAAAACATTGTTGGGGTAAAACCTAAAGGGAAAGACCTAGCACCAAATCCAATTTGCCATCTGATCTAACTTCTGGAGGCAGTCAAAATGAGTATTTGAATTCTTCCTACCTTATTCCTGTGCTGAGATACAGGCTGCTCCAACCTGCTGTAAAATGCTTGATTTCGAGAGTGAGCGAAACTAATGAAAACATTGTTGGGGTAAAACCTAAAGGGAAAGGCCTAGCACCAAATCCAATTTGCCATCTGATCTACTTCTGGAGGCAGTCAAATGAGTATTTGAATTCTTCCATACCTTATTCCTGTGCTGAGATACAGGCTGCTCCAACCTGCTCTAAAATGCTTGATTTCGAGAGTGAGCGAAATTAATGAAAACATTGTTGGGGTAAAACCTAAAGGGAAAGACCTAGCACCAAAATCCAATTTGCCATCTGATCTAACTTCTGGAGGCAGTCAAAATGATCCTTAGAATTCTTCCCTACCTTATTCCTGTGCTGAGATACAGGCTGCTCCAACCTGCTGTAAAATGCTTGATTTCGAGAGGGAGCGAAACTAATGAAAACATTGTTGGGGTAAAACCTAAAGGGAAAAGACCTAGCAACCAAATCCAATTTGCCATCTGATCTAACTTCTGGAGGCAGTCAAAATGAGTATTTGAATTCCTTCCCTACCTTATTCCTGTGCTGAGTATACAGGCTGCTCTCAACCTGCTGTAAAATGCTTGATTTCGAGAGTGAGCGAAACTAATGAAAACATTGTTGGGGTAAAACCTAAAGGGAAAGACCTAGCACCAAATCCAATTTGCCATCTGATCTAACTTCTGGAGGCAGTCAAAATGAGTATTTGAATTCTTCCCTACCTTATTCCTGTGCTGAGATACAGGCTGCTCCAACCTGCTGTAAAAATGCTTGATTTCGAGAGTGAGCGAAACTAATGAAAACATTGTTGGGGTAAAACCTAAAGGGAAAGACCTAGCACCAAATCCAATTTGCCATCTGATCTAACTTCTGGAGGCAGTCAAAATGAGTATTTGAATTCTTCCCTACCTTATTCCTGTGCTGAGATACAGGCTGCTCAACCTGCTGTAAATGCTTGATTTCGAGAGTGAGCGAAACTAATGAAAACATTGTTGGGGTAAAACCTAAAGGGAAAGACCTAGCACCAAATCCAATTTGCCATCTGATCTAACTTCTGGAGGCAGTCAAAATGATCCTTAGAATCTTCCCTACCTTATTCCTGTGCTGAGATACAGGCTGCTCCAACCTGCTGTAAAATGCTTGATTTCGAGAGTGAGCGAAACTAATGAAAACATTGTTGGGGGTAAAACCTAAAGGGAAAGACCTAGCACCAAATCCAATTTGCCATCTGATCTAACTTCTGGAGGCAGTCAAAATGAGCCTTAGAATTCTTCCCTACCTTATTCCTGTGCTGAGATACAGGCTGCTCCAACCTGCTGTAAAATGCTTGATTTCGAGAGTGAGCGAAACTAATGAAAACATTGTTGGGGGTAAAACCTAAAGGGAAAGACCTAGCACCAAATCCAATTTGCCATCTGATCTAACTTCTGGAGCAGTCAAAATGATCCTTAGAATTCTTCCCTACCTTATTCCTGTGCTGAGATACAGGCTGCTCCAACCTGCTGTAAAATGCTTGATTTCGA
>NW_027144858.1:0-2500 GCF_026170545.1 Melanerpes formicivorus
GAGCGTGCGGGAGAGGCTTCTGGTGCGGCCTGGGGTGGCTGAGAAGCCTGCAGAGCGTGCGGGGGAGGCTTCTGGTGCGGCCTGGGGTGGCTGAGAAGCCTGCAGAGCGTGCGGGAGAGGCTTCTGGTGCGGCCTGGGGTGGCTGAGAAGCCTGCAGAGCGTGCGGGAGAGGCTTCTGCTGCGGCCTGGGGTGGCTGAGAAGCCTGCAGAGCGTGCGGGAGAGGCTTCTGCTGCGGCCTGGGGTGGGTCGGAAGCCTGCAGAGCTTGCGGGGGAGGCTTCTGGTGCGGCCTGGGGTGGGTCGGAAGCCTGCAGAGCGTGCGGGGGAGGCTTCTGCTGCGGCCTGGGGTGGCTGAGAAGCCTGCAGAGCGTGCGGGAGAGGCTTCTGCTGCGGCCTGGGGTGGCTGAGAAGCCTGCAGAGCGTGCGGGAGAGGCTTCTGCTGCGGCCTGGGGTCTCTGGGTGGCCTCTAGAGAGGTGCAAAAGACCCTCTGGGTTGGGCTGGGGTGGCTCTTGGACCCCTGCCACACAGTGGAGAGCGGCCTCCGGCCCGCCACCTGTGTCCCTGTGTGCCTGAGTGCCTGTGTCCCTGTGTCCCTGTGTCCCTGTGTCCCTGAGTGCCTGAGTGCCTGTGTCCCTGTGTCCCTGTGTCCCTGAGTGCCTGAGTGCCTGAGTGCCTGTGTCCCTGTGTCCTTGTGTCCCTGTGTCCCTGTGTCCCTGTGTGCCTGAGTGCCTGTGTCCCTGTGTCCCTGTCTGTGTACCTGTGTGCGAGAGTGTCCGGCACGCCACCCAGCGGCGGCGGGCAAGCAGGTAGGCGGGTGGGCGGGCCGGCGAGGGCCAGTGTGAGTTTGGGGGGTGGGAGGGGAGGCGGCAGCTGGAAGCGTCAGAGGAGGGGGCGTGGCTCCGGCTGGCCCCGGGAGCAGGTTCCCGGGACCGGGACCGGCTGGACCCGGCGGGTGGTTGATCCCGGGGCGGGGGGCAGAGGCGGCGGGAAGCGGCAGCTGCGTGTGCGGCGGGGGGGTGGAGGGCGAACCGCGGCGGGAAGCGGATGCTTCAGAGCAGGTTACGGGGGCGGGGACGGACGACACCACCTGTCCCCGCCCCGGGACGGGCTGGACCCGGCGCCCTGGACCCGGCGCCGTGTACCCGCCGCCGCCCCCGCCGCCGCCCCCCTCCGCCACCCCGGGACCCCGACGTTTTTTGGCGCCCGCGCCTTTTTTTGCTCCCCGCCTGCCCGCGCTGCCCCGGGCCCTCCCCCGGGGCGGGGCGGGAGGGAGGGACGGACGGACGGGTAGCCGGGGATCTCCGAGCGCGCGCCACCAGACCGAGGCGGGTCCCGCCGGCGGCGGCGGCGGCGGCGGCGGCGGCAGCAGCAGCAGCAAGCGACGGCGGGGGGGGCAGGCTAGGGAGAGAGGGGGAGCGGCATGCGGTAGGGCTGGGGGGTTTGTTTCGGGGGGGAGGGGTGGGGGGGGGGTGGCAGCGGTCAGCGAGAGCGGGGAGAGGGGGAGCGGCATGCGGTAGGGCTGGGGTGTTTTTGGGGTGGGGGCGTTGGGGGGATTAGCGGGCGGGCGGGCAGCCCAGCCAAGCGGCAAGCCGGGGGGCGGGCGAGGGCGGCTTTAGGGCCGGAGGAGCGGAGCGCAACCTCCCCCGTGCAGGCTCCAGCGTGGAGAGCAGCAAGTTTTTGGGGACGGGGGACGACGGACGGGAGGGGCAGCGGCGAGAGGCTAGCTGCGGCAAGGGGCACCGGCACGGCCGCCCTAACAGCGCCGCCTCGGTCGCAGGGGTTAGAGAGCAGCCGGGCAGCCCGGGAGGGAAGCGGCAGCCCGCGTCGCGATCCCCCCTCCAGGGGACAATGTGGGAAGGGGAAGCCGCGGCGGCTTTGGCGGGGGGTGCCCAGCTGCTAGCGGCTTCGGGGGGCAGTTAGCGGCGGCGGGGGGGGGGGGAGATGGGTCGCGGCAGCGGCAAGAGATAACGGCGGGCGGGGGGGCTCCGTGCAAAGCGGTAACGGGAGCCGGGGGGTGTGGGGAGCTGGGGGTGGCAGCAGCGGCAAGAGGCAACGTCGGGAGGGGGGGCTCCGCGCAAACCGGTAACGGGGGCCGGGGGGTGTGGGGGGGGCGGTGGTGGCCGCGGCAAGAGGCAACGGCAGGCGGGGGGGCTCCGCGCAAACCGGCAGCGGGGGGGGGGCGGGGGTAACGGCAAGAGGCAACGGCGGGAAGGGGGGGCTCCGCGCAAACCGGCAGCGGGGGGGGGCGGGGGTAGCGGCAAGAGGCAACGGCGGGAAGGGGGGGCTTCCGCGCAAACCGGCAGCGGGGGGGGGGCGGGGGGTAGCGGCAAGAGGCAACGGCGGGAAGGGGGGGCTCCGCGCAAACCGGCAGCGGGGGGGGGGCGGGGGGTAGCGGCAAGAGGCAACGGCGGGAAGGGGGGGCTCCGCGCAAACCGGCAGCGGGGGGGGGGCGGGGGGTAGCGGCAAGAGGCAACGGCGGGAAGGGGGGGCTCCGCGCAAA
>NW_027144858.1:7500-10000 GCF_026170545.1 Melanerpes formicivorus
TGCCATTCTCGTGTTGGAACCCCTCCCCACACTCTTCTAATTTACATAACAGAGGGTCAATGCACAGGTTAAAGAGGAGTGGTGACATGGGATCGCCCTGTTTCACACCAGTTTTGATTCCTATTGACTCAGACTCTCCTTCTTTAGTTTTGATTCTGGTGTGGATGTTTTGATAGAAGTCCTTAATTAATGCTATTATGTGGTCATCCAGGCCCTTTTGCTTTAGCACCGCCAGGATGTGGGTGTGGCTCACTGAATCAAAGGCTTTGGCCAAATCGACAAAGACAACCCCCAGGGGTTTCTTTTGTTTCTTTGCATTCCTAATTAATAGCTGTAATAGTTTTAAGTTCTCAGCACAGCCAGAAGATTGAATGAAGCCTCTCTGCCTGGGGTTAATGGGACACGCCTTTGCCAACCTCGCAGTTAAGATTCTTGAATAGAGTCTCAGGATGATGGAACCAATAGTAATTGGCCGCCAGTTATTAATATCATTTTGGCGTTCGGGCGCTGATGATTTAGGTATTAGGATTGTTCGGCATCCCCTTATTACATCTGGAATTTTGCCACTTAACAGCCAGAGATTAAATAGTTCTTTGATCTCCTCACAATTTGGATCCAGTTTAAGCAGGGCCTTCAGGGTGATCCCATCAGGGCCTGGTGCCGATTTTTTATTCATGTCTTTGATATTCTTAAGGATCTCTTTCTCTGTAATCAATTCCTTAAAAGCCGAATTATCCGCCCCGCCCCACAGACTGGAATGCTTCAAGTCCTTGAAATAAGTTCTGGGACTCCCACCTAGATCTGAAGGTGTTACTGACCTCTTCCAGGGGGATGGCACATTGCGCAGAGTCTTTTTCATCCAGAATCATATTAGCTAACTTCCCTCGATCTAAGCGGAAGAGGCGTTGGAATCGGAGAAATTCTCCACGCTTTCTGGCTCTTTTTCTCATCCATTCCTTTTGAGGTTTCTTCTGCTGAGGTTTACGTTGGCTCTTTTTTGGCGCTTTCTGTTCAATTGATTTCTCAAACAAATACAAATATTGGTCCTGAGCTACCTCATTGAGTAATTTTAATGAGTCTGTTTTGCCTTCAATTATTTGTTTATATGTATTTTTAAGGATGGGCAGCTTCCTGATGTCAGCTTTTCATTAATAGTCTTTTTATAGTGGGCTAGCAGCTCCCTTTCACCAGAAGATGGAATCACAGTCCTCTCCTCTTTTAACCTGTTCTTGCTCTCTTGTGTTTTCTCTCTTTCTGGCACCACAGTTTCTCTTAATAGTCTTCTCTTTTCACTGATCTGTTTGGCTGTTTTAGTTGTTAATTTTTCAGCAATCAATTTGTTAATATTTTTCCTCCCTTCAAACTCTTGATTCAGTTTCTGTAATATTTCTGTTTCCTCTTGGGACCAGATTTTCTTGTGAGCACCTCTTTTAGAGGTCTCTTTGGGGCGAGATGCTTCAATTCTTTCTGCGTTTCTCAGGGCTGGGTGAGCTAATCTCTTATGTTGTCCCAAGCCAATTTTAGTTTTAAAACATTTTTTACATTCTTCACACATAAACCCTTCTACCTGGGTAGGCTCTTGGACCCCTTTGCATTTTGGGAGATGGCATGAGATACTATGATGCTTTTCATTTGTCTTCCCACAGCGGGAACACTGGAAATTGATTTTTCTTTTCCCATGGGCTCTCTTTAGATGGTCAATCAATCTCGTCATATTGCCTGCCCGAGTGGTACAGCATGGACATGTCGGGTTGTCCTCTGGCATCTTCACCAGGGGGGTCCCAGGACAGATGTCAGCTGTATTATCCACCTCGGACGATGCGGTTAGTATTGAGAGCTGACTCATAGAGCTCGGGGTTTCAGGACACTCCACCTCCTCGTTCCTGCTCCTCTCTGTGCTTTCATCTCGGATATCTTTCCCATGAGCTGGAGAAGTGGGTCCTACATACACCTCCGGCAATACTATCAGTTTCTCATTCCAGATAGGATCGTAGGCAGTATTGTCATTGGCTATCATGGAGTTCATGAACTCTATTCCAGCCAGACATACCCCTATCTCCTCGTCTGGTAGTCTCATATCACGTTTGGTCGCAACCTCCAGCCAATCTGCAGGACTGGTCTGGGTGCCTATGGTGACAAAAAGGCTACGTAGTTGACGAACCATTTTGTGAAGTCAATGTGAGGGAGGAATCAGTCAGATGCTCTTCCCTCCAAGAGCAACTGACTTTGCCCAACTAAACTGCGCCGTGGGCTGAGCTAGCGTGTGGCAATTAAATCACCACTAAAATTTGTTTCGCCAAAATACTATCAGTCAGTGGCGAGCCAACTGATAAATTGTGAGCGTCTAAGCTCCGGAGACTGGGGCAGAGACCAACTTAGTTACCCAGGAGGGTATCCAGCGGGACCACGTGGAGGTGTGGCCTCTGCAACTAAGCCCAGTTAGTAACTATGATTTCCCAAGAGAGTCGTGAGACTTCTTAAGAGAGTCATAGTTACAAGC
>NW_027144858.1:20000-31452 GCF_026170545.1 Melanerpes formicivorus
TTCCACACTTCGGCAGTGGCCGGCGCCAGCCACTCGTCAACTTTTTTTCTTTTCCCCTCTTTCGTTGCCGAGCCCGGGCTGGGCTCCGGCTCACGGACGAGCGAAACCCATCCAACACCGCTGAGGGTGCGCCAGCGGCCGCTCCAAACCGCCGCGCCTTTGCTCGGCCCCGCGGGTCCCCTCTCTGACCCGGGGGAAAGCCACCGAGAAGCCAGACGGACCCCTGCCCAGCCGCCTGGCGGGTGGCTTGGAGCAGCCGCTCGGCAGCGCTGCCCTGGGAGTGCTCGGCGTCACTCGTTCCCTCATATACGGAACTGGAGGGCCGTCAGCTCCGCGAGCGCACAACCAGCCGACCTCCGCCCAGCGGCAGGTCGCAGAAATCACGCCGGCTTGTACGATGACGTAGGCGGAGGCAGAGCGCAACAGCGACCCCTTGGCGACAAGCGCGAGCTCCGCGGAGAGCACGTCTACTCGCCGAGGGAGAGCACGTCTACTCGCCGAGGGAGAGCACGTCTACTCGCCCAGGGAGAGCACGTCTACTCGCCCAGGGAGAGCACGTCTACTCGCCCAGGGAGAGCACGTCTACTCGCCCAGGGAGAGCACGTCTACTCGCCGAGGGAGAGCACGTCTACTCGCCGAGGGAGAGCACGTCTACTCGCCGAGGGAGAGCACGTCTACTCGCCCAGGGAGAGCACGTCTACTCGCCGAGGGAGAGCACGTCTACTCGCCCAGGGAGAGCACGTCTACTCGCCCAGGGAGAGCACGTCTACTCGCCCAGGGAGAGCACGTCTACTCGCCCAGGGAGAGCACGTCTACTCGCCGAGGGAGAGCACGTCTACTCGCCCAGGGAGAGCACGTCTACTCGCTCAGGGAGAGCACGTCTACTCGCCCAGGGAGAGCACGTCTACTCGCCGAGGGAGAGCACGTCTACTCGCCGAGGGAGAGCACGTCTACCTCCCGGCTGAGGGAGAGCACGGGGGGGGGGGGACAAAGACAGGCGGCAGCAGCTTCGGTGAACGTCACCCGGGAGGCGACCGGGGGTGTCCCGGGGCTGTCCCGGGAAGCCGGCGTCCGGCACAGGGAACCGTCAGCTGCCGGACCGGGGCGAATCCCCGCGGCCACGGCAGGGGTGGGGGCTCGAAGACAGCCGGCAGCCGCTTCGGTGAACGTCACCCGGGAGGAGACTGGGGCCCTCCCGGGACCGTCCCGGGAAGACGACGTTCGGCACGAGATCCCGGCCGCGGCCGGACCGGCTCGAAGCCTCGCGGTCCCGGCAGCAGCCGGAGCCGCTCGCCGCCTCGGGCTCCCGGCCCCCTACAGATCCGGCGACTCGTTCGCGGGCGGCGGGGGGAGGCAGTGGAGGGGGTGCGGGGAGAAGCGGCAGCGGAGGCGGAGGGGGGGGGGGCTCGAAGACAGCCGGCAGCCGCTTCGGTGAACGTCACCCAGGAGGCGATCGGGGCCGTCTCGGGGCCGTCCCGGGATGCCGGCTTCCGGCACGGGGTCCCGGCCGCGGCCGGACCGGCTCGTATCCCCGCGGCTCCGGTAGGGGGGGGGGGGGGGCTCGAAGACAGCCGGCAGTCGCCTCGGTGAACGTCACCCGGCCGGCGACCGCGGCCGTTCCGGGGCCGTCCCGGGAAGCCTGCGACAGGCACGGGGTCCCAGCCGCGGCCGGACCGACTCGAAGCCCCGCGGCCCCGGCACGGGGGAGGCCCAAAGACTGGCGGCAGCCGCTTCGCTGAACGTCACCCGGCCGGCGACCGGGGCCGTCCCGGGGCCGTCCCGGGATGCCGGCTTCCGGCACGGGGTCCCGGCCGCGGCCGGAGCGGCTCGAATCCCCGCGGTCCCGGCAGCAGCCGGAGCCGCTCGCCGTTCGGGCTCCCGGCACCCTACGGATCCGCCGACTCGTTCGCCGGCGGCGGGGGGAGGCAGTGGAGGGGGTGCGGGCAGAAGCGGCAGCGGAGGCGGAGGGGGGGGGGCTCGAAGACAGCCGGCAGCCGCTTCGGTGAACGTCACCCAGGAGGCGATCGGGGCCGTCCCGGGGCCATCCGGGGATGCCGGCTTCCGGCACGGGGTCCCGGCCGCGGCCGGACCGGCTCGAATCCCCGCGGTCCCGGCAGCAGCCGGAGCCGCTCGCCGTTCGGGCTCCCGGCACCCTACGGATCCGGCGACTCGTTCGCCGGCGGCGGGGGGAGGCAGTGGAGGGGGTGCGGGCAGAAGCGGCAGCGGAGGCGGAGGCGGGGGGGGCTCGAAGACAGCCGGCAGCCGCTTCGGTGAACGTCACCCAGGAGGCGATCGGGGCCGTCCCGGGGCCGTCCCGGGATGCCGGCTTCCGGCACGGGGTCCCGGCCGCGGCCGGAGCGGCTCGAATCCCCGCGGTCCCGGCAGCAGCCGGAGCCGCTCGCCGTTCGGGCTCCCGGCACCCTACGGATCCGGCGACTCGTTCGCGGGCGGGGGGGGGGAGGCAGTGAAGGAGGTGCGGGCAGAAGCGGCAGCGGAGGCGGAGGGGGGGGGGGGTGCTCGGAGACAGCCGTCAGCCGCTTCGGTGAACGTCACCCGGGAGGCGACCGGGACCGGCCCGGGAAGCCATCGTCCGGCCCCGGATCCCGGCCGCGGCCGGACCGGCTCGAATCCCCGCGGCCCCGGCACGGGGGAGGCCCAAAGACTGGCGGCAGCCGCTTCGGTGAACGTCACCCGGCCGGCGACCGGGGCCGTCCCGGGGCCGTCCCGGGATGCCGGCTTCCGGCACGGGGTCCCGGCCGCGGCCGGACCGGCTCGAATCCCCGCGGTCCCGGCAGCAGCCGGAGCCGCTCGCCGTTCGGGCTCCCGGCACCCTACGGATCCGGCGACTCGTTCGCGGGCGGGGGGGGGGAGGCAGTGAAGGAGGTGCGGGCAGAAGCGGCAGCGGAGGCGGAGGGGGGGGGGGGTGCTCGGAGACAGCCGTCAGCCGCTTCGGTGAACGTCACCCGGGAGGCGACCGGGACCGGCCCGGGAAGCCATCGTCCGGCCCCGGATCCCGGCCGCGGCCGGACCGGCTCGAATCCCCGCGGCCCCGGCACGGGGGAGGCCCAAAGACTGGCGGCAGCCGCTTCGGTGAACGTCACCCGGCCGGCGACCGGGGCCGTCCCGGGGCCGTCCCGGGATGCCGGCTTCCGGCACGGGGTCCCGGCCGCGGCCGGAGCGGCTCGAATCCCCGCGGTCCCGGCAGCAGCCGGAGCCGCTCGCCGTTCGGGCTCCCGGCACCCTACGGATCCGGCGACTCGTTCGCGGGCGGGGGGGGGAGGCAGTGAAGGAGGTGCGGGCAGAAGCGGCAGCGGAGGCGGAGGGGGGGGGGGGTGCTCGGAGACAGCCGTCAGCCGCTTCGGTGAACGTCACCCGGGAGGCGACCGGGACCGGCCCGGGAAGCCATCGTCCGGCCCCGGATCCCGGCCGCGGCCGGACCGGCTCGAATCCCCGCGGCCCCGGCACGGGGGAGGCCCAAAGACTGGCGGCAGCCGCTTCGGTGAACGTCACCCGGCCGGCGACCGGGGCCGTCCCGGGGCCGTCCCGGGATGCCGGCTTCCGGCACGGGGTCCCGGCCGCGGCCGGACCGGCTCGAATCCCCGCGGTCCCGGCAGCAGCCGGAGCCGCTCGCCGTTCGGGCTCCCGGCACCCTACGGATCCGGCGACTCGTTCGCGGGCGGGGGGGGGAGGCAGTGAAGGAGGTGCGGGCAGAAGCGGCAGCGGAGGCGGAGGGGGGGGGGGGTGCTCGGAGACAGCCGTCAGCCGCTTCGGTGAACGTCACCCGGGAGGCGACCGGGACCGGCCCGGGAAGCCATCGTCCGGCCCCGGATCCCGGCCGCGGCCGGACCGGCTCGAATCCCCGCGGCCCCGGCACGGGGGAGGCCCAAAGACTGGCGGCAGCCGCTTCGGTGAACGTCACCCGGCCGGCGACCGGGGCCGTCCCGGGGCCGTCCCGGGATGCCGGCTTCCGGCACGGGGGTCCCGGCCGCGGCCGGACCGGCTCGAATCCCCGCGGCCCCGGCACGGGGGAGGCCCAAAGACTGGCGGCAGCCGCTTCGGTGAACGTCACCCGGCCGGCGACCGCGGCCGTTCCGGGGCCGTCCCGGGAAGCCTGCGACAGGCACGGGGTCCCGGCCTCGGCCGGACCCGCACTGGGTGCCGCCGCCTCGGGCTCTCGGGACGGTATGGATCCGCCGACTCGTTCGCCGGCAGCGGGGGGAGGCAGTGGAGGCGGTGCGGGGAGAAGCGGCAGCGGAGGCGGAGGGGGGGGGGGCTCGAAGACAGCCGGCAGCCGCTTCGGTGAACGTCACCCAGGAGGCGATCGGGGCCGTCCCGGGGCCGTCCCGGGATGCCGGCTTCCGGCACGGGGTCCCGGCCGCGGCCGGACCGGCTCGTATCCCCGCGGCTCCGGCAGGGGGGGGGGGGGGCTCGAAGACAGCCGGCAGTCGCCTCGGTGAACGTCACCCGGCCGGCGACCGCGGCCGTTCCGGGGCCGTCCCGGGAAGCCTGCGACAGGCACGGGGTCCCAGCCGCGGCCGGACCGACTCGAAGCCCCGCGGCCCCGGCACGGGGGAGGCCCAAAGACTGGCGGCAGCCGCTTCGGTGAACGTCACCCGGCCGGCGACCGGGGCCGTCCCGGGGCCGTCCCGGGATGCCGGCATCCGGCACGGGGTCCCGGCCGCGGCCGGAGCGGCTCGAATCCCCGCGGTCCCGGCAGCAGCCGGAGCCGCTCGCCGTTCGGGCTCCCGGCACCCTACGGATCCGGCGACTCGTTCGCCGGCGGCGGGGGGAGGCAGTGGAGGGGGTGCGGGCAGAAGCGGCAGCGGAGGCGGAGGGGGGGGGGGCTCGAAGACAGCCGGCAGCCGCTTCGGTGAACGTCACCCGGCCGGCGACCGGGGCCGTCCCGGGGCTGTCCGGGGATGCCGGCTTCCGGCACGGGGTCCCGGCCGCGGCCGGAGCGGCTCGAATCCCCGCGGTCCCGGCAGCAGCCGGAGCCGCTCGCCGTTCGGGCTCCCGGCACCCTACAGATCCGGCGACTCGTTCGCCGGCGGCGGGGGGAGGCAGTGGAGGGGGTGCGGGGAGAAGCGGCAGCGGAGGCGGAGGGGGGGGGGGGGCTCGAAGACAGCCGGCAGCCGCTTCGGTGAACGTCACCCGGGAGGCGACCGGGACCGGCCCGGGAAGCCATCGTCCGGCCCGGGATCCCGGCCGCGGCCGGACCGGCTCGAATCCCCGCGGCCCCGGCACGGGGGAGGCCCAAAGACTGGCGGCAGCCGCTTCGCTGAACGTCACCCGGCCGGCGACCGGGGCCGTCCCGGGGCCGTCCCGGGATGCCGGCTTCCGGCACGGGGTCCCGGCCGCGGCCGGACCGGCTCGAATCCCCGCGGTCCCGGCAGCAGCCGGAGCCGCTCGCCGTTCGGGCTCCCGGCACCCTACAGATCCGGCGACTCGTTCGCCGGCGGCGGGGGGAGGCAGTGGAGGGGGTGCGGGCAGAAGCGGCCGCGGAGGCGGGGGGGGGGGGGGGGGCTCGAAGACAGCCGTCAGCCGCTTCGGTGAACGTCACCCGGGAGGCGACCGGGACCGGCCCGGGAAGCCATCGTCCGGCCCCGGATCCCGGCCGCGGCCGGACCGGCTCGAAGCCCCGCGGCCCCGGCACGGGGGAGGCCCAAAGACTGGCGGCAGCCGCTTCGCTGAACGTCACCCGGCCGGCGACCGGGGCCGTCCCGGGGCCGTCCCGGGATGCCGGCTTCCGGCACGGGGTCCCGGCCGCGGCCGGAGCGGCTCGAAGCCCCGCGGTCCCGGCAGCAGCCGGAGCCGCTCGCCGTTCGGGCTCCCGGCACCCTACGGATCCGGCGACTCGTTCGCCGGCGGCGGGGGGAGGCAGTGGAGGCGGTGCGGGGAGAAGCGGCAGCGGAGGCGGAGGGGGGGGCGGGGGGGGACGATAGTGGCGGGGGGCGGGGGGTGCTCGAAGGCAGCCGGCAGCCAGTTCGGTGAACATTCGCCGGGGCGGGGGGGGCGACCTGTCCGTGCCCGGGGCAGCCCCGGGAAGCCGGCAGCCAGCACGGGGTCCCGGCAGCACCTGTTCCCTGCCCTGGGACTTGCCGTGCCCGGCGGCCGGTTGCCGGGTGGGGGGAGCGATGAGAGGCGGGGCGCAGCGGCCGGGGCAGCGCCGGGCCGCAGCGGGGGGCTGGGCGGGTGGGGTAGGCGTCGAGCGGCAAGCCCTCGGCTGCAGCGAATGTTCGGCGGTGCGGGGCGGGGGGGGACGGGACGACACGTTGGGGGCGCCGAGTCCGAGCCACCCCCGGCCCCAGGGGCGGCCGGAGGGGGAGGCCGGTGCCTGGCCCTGGGAGCTGCTGGGCGCCGGATGGCCGAGGGTGCGTCAGAAGCCGCCCGAGCGGTCGAGCAGGTCCTCCAGAAAGGCCTAGGGTGGCTTCGAGGGCCCCGGGAGCAGTCGAGGGAGGCCTCCAGGCAGGTCTGGAGTGGATGGGAGGCCTTCCAAAGCAGACAAGGGAGGCTGCCAGCGGGGCCTAGGCTGGCACTGCAGCCTGTAAATGGTTGGGGGGGGGGCCTCTGGTGCGGCCTGGAGTCTCTGGGTGGCGTCCAGAGAGGTGCAAAAGATCCTCTGGTGCGGCCTGGGGTGGCGGAGAAGCCTGCAGAGCGTGCGGGGGAGGCTTCTGGTGCGGCCTGGGGTGGGTCGGAAGCCTGCAGAGCGTGCGGGAGAGGCTTCTGGTGCGGCCTGGGGTGGCTGAGAAGCCTGCAGAGCGTGCGGGGAGAGGCTTCTGCTGCGGCCTGGGGTGGCTGAGAAGCCTGCAGAGCGTGCGGGAGAGGCTTCTGCTGCGGCCTGGGGTGGCTGAGAAGCCTGCAGAGCGTGCGGGGGGAGGCTTCTGTTGGGGCCTGGGGTGGGTCAGAAGCCTACAGAGCGTGCGGGGGAGGCTTCTGGTGCGGCCTGGGGTGGGTCGGAAGCCTGCAGAGCGTGCGGGAGAGGCTTCTGTTGGGGCCTGGGGTGGCTGAGAAGCCTGCAGAGCGTGCGGGGGAGGCTTCTGCTGCGGCCTGGGGTGGCTGAGAAGCCTGCAGAGCGTGCGGGAGAGGCTTCTGCTGCGGCCTGGGGTGGCTGAGAAGCCTGCAGAGCGTGCGGGGGAGGCTTCTGGTGCGGCCTGGGGTGGCTGAGAAGCCTGAAGAGCGTGCGGGAGAGGCTTCTGGTGCGGCCTGGGGTGGCTGAGAAGCCTGCAGAGCGTGCGGGGGAGGCTTCTGGTGCGGCCTGGGGTGGCTGAGAAGCCTGCAGAGCGTGCGGGGGAGGCTTCTGGTGCGGCCTGGGGTGGCTGAGAAGCCTGCAGAGCGTGCGGGAGAGGCTTCTGCTGCGGCCTGGGGTGGCTGAGAAGCCTGCAGAGCGTGCGGGAGAGGCTTCTGGTGCGGCCTGGGGTGGCTGAGAAGCCTGCAGAGCGTGCGGGAGAGGCTTCTGCTGCGGCCTGGGGTGGCTGAGAAGCCTGCAGAGCGTGCGGGAGAGGCTTCTGCTGCGGCCTGGGGTGGCTGAGAAGCCTGCAGAGCGTGCGGGAGAGGCTTCTGCTGCGGCCTGGGGTGGCTGAGAAGCCTGCAGGGCGTGCGGGGAGAGGCTTCTGCTGCGGCCTGGGGTGGGTGGGAAGCCTGCAGAGCGTGCGGGGGAGGCTTCTGGTGCGGCCTGGGGTGGCTGAGAAGCCTGCAGAGCGTGCGGGGGAGGCTTCTGGTGCGGCCTGGGGTGGCTGAGAAGCCTGCAGAGCGTGCGGGAGAGGCTTCTGGTGCGGCCTGGGGTGGCTGAGAAGCCTGCAGAGCGTGCGGGGGAGGCTTCTGGTGCGGCCTGGGGTGGCTGAGAAGCCTGAAGAGCGTGCGGGAGAGGCTTCTGGTGCGGCCTGGGGTGGCTGAGAAGCCTGCAGAGCGTGCGGGGGAGGCTTCTGGTGCGGCCTGGGGTGGCTGAGAAGCCTGCAGAGCGTGCGGGAGAGGCTTCTGGTGCGGCCTGGGGTGGCTGAGAAGCCTGCAGAGCGTGCGGGAGAGGCTTCTGCTGCGGCCTGGGGTGGCTGAGAAGCCTGCAGAGCGTGCGGGAGAGGCTTCTGCTGCGGCCTGGGGTGGGTCGGAAGCCTGCAGAGCTTGCGGGGGAGGCTTCTGGTGCGGCCTGGGGTGGGTCGGAAGCCTGCAGAGCGTGCGGGGGAGGCTTCTGCTGCGGCCTGGGGTGGCTGAGAAGCCTGCAGAGCGTGCGGGAGAGGCTTCTGCTGCGGCCTGGGGTGGCTGAGAAGCCTGCAGAGCGTGCGGGAGAGGCTTCTGCTGCGGCCTGGGGTCTCTGGGTGGCCTCTAGAGAGGTGCAAAAGACCCTCTGGGTTGGGCTGGGGTGGCTCTTGGACCCCTGCCACACAGTGGAGAGCGGCCTCCGGCCCGCCACCTGTGTCCCTGTGTGCCTGAGTGCCTGTGTCCCTGTGTCCCTGTGTCCCTGTGTCCCTGAGTGCCTGAGTGCCTGTGTCCCTGTGTCCCTGTGTCCCTGAGTGCCTGAGTGCCTGAGTGCCTGTGTCCCTGTGTCCTTGTGTCCCTGTGTCCCTGTGTCCCTGTGTGCCTGAGTGCCTGTGTCCCTGTGTCCCTGTCTGTGTACCTGTGTGCGAGAGTGTCCGGCACGCCACCCAGCGGCGGCGGGCAAGCAGGTAGGCGGGTGGGCGGGCCGGCGAGGGCCAGTGTGAGTTTGGGGGGGTGGGAGGGGAGGCGGCAGCTGGAAGCGTCAGAGGAGGGGGCGTGGCTCCGGCTGGCCCCGGGAGCAGGTTCCCGGGACCGGGACCGGCTGGACCCGGCGGGTGGTTGATCCCGGGGCGGGGGGCAGAGGCGGCGGGAAGCGGCAGCTGCGTGTGCGGCGGGGGGGGTGGAGGGCGAACCGCGGCGGGAAGCGGATGCTTCAGAGCAGGTTACGGGGGCGGGGACGGACGACACCACCTGTCCCCGCCCCGGGACGGGCTGGACCCGGCGCCCTGGACCCGGCGCCGTGTACCCGCCGCCGCCCCCCGCCGCCGCCCCCCTCCGCCACCCCCGGGACCCCGACGTTTTTTTGGCGCCCGCGCCTTTTTTTTGCTCCCCGCCTGCCCGCGCTGCCCCGGGCCCTCCCCCGGGGCGGGGCGGGAGGGAGGGACGGACGGACGGGTAGCCGGGGATCTCCGAGCGCGCGCCACCAGACCGAGGCGGGTCCCGCCGGCGGCGGCGGCGGCGGCGGCGGCGGCAGCAGCAGCAGCAAGCGACGGCGGGGGGGGCAGGCTAGGGAGAGAGGGGGAGCGGCATGCGGTAGGGCTGGGGGGTTTGTTTCGGGGGGGAGGGGTGGGGGGGGGGTGGCAGCGGTCAGCGAGAGCGGGGAGAGGGGGGAGCGGCATGCGGTAGGGCTGGGGTGTTTTTGGGGTGGGGGCGTTGGGGGGATTAGCGGGCGGGCGGGCAGCCCAGCCAAGCGGCAAGCCGGGGGGGCGGGCGAGGGCGGCTTTAGGGCCGGAGGAGCGGAGCGCAACCTCCCCCGTGCAGGCTCCAGCGTGGAGAGCAGCAAGTTTTTGGGGACGGGGGACGACGGACGGGAGGGGCAGCGGCGAGAGGCTAGCTGCGGCAAGGGGCACCGGCACGGCCGCCCTAACAGCGCCGCCTCGGTCGCAGGGGTTAGAGAGCAGCCGGGCAGCCCGGGAGGGAAGCGGCAGCCCGCGTCGCGATCCCCCCTCCAGGGGACAATGTGGGAAGGGGAAGCCGCGGCGGCTTTGGCGGGGGGTGCCCAGCTGCTAGCGGCTTCGGGGGGCAGTTAGCGGCGGCGGGGGGGGGGGGAGATGGGTCGCGGCAGCGGCAAGAGATAACGGCGGGCGGGGGGGCTCCGTGCAAAGCGGTAACGGGAGCCGGGGGGTGTGGGGAGCTGGGGGTGGCAGCAGCGGCAAGAGGCAACGTCGGGAGGGGGGGCTCCGCGCAAACCGGTAACGGGGGCCGGGGGGTGTGGGGGGGGGCGGTGGTGGCCGCGGCAAGAGGCAACGGCAGGCGGGGGGGCTCCGCGCAAACCGGCAGCGGGGGGGGGGCGGGGGGTAACGGCAAGAGGCAACGGCGGGAAGGGGGGGCTCCGCGCAAACCGGCAGCGGGGGGGGGGGCGGGGGTAGCGGCAAGAGGCAACGGCGGGAAGGGGGGGCTTCCGCGCAAACCGGCAGCGGGGGGGGGGCGGGGGGTAGCGGCAAGAGGCAACGGCGGGAAGGGGGGGCTCCGCGCAAACCGGCAGCGGGGGGGGGGCGGGGGGTAGCGGCAAGAGGCAACGGCGGGAAGGGGGGGCTCCGCGCAAACCGGCAGCGGGGGGGGGGCGGGGGTAGCGGCAAGAGGCAACGGCGGGAAGGGGGGGCTCCGCGCAAACCGGCAGCGGGGGGGGGGCGGGGGGTAGCGGCAAGAGGCAACGGCGGGAAGGGGGGGCTCCGCGCAAACCGGCAGCGGGGGGGGGGCGGGGGTAGCGGCAAGAGGCAACGGCGGGAAGGGGGGGCTCCGCGCAAACCGGCAGCGGGGGCGGGGGGGGAGGCGGTCAGGAGCGGGGGGAGATTTCTAGAGATGCCGGCAGACCTTCTCCCCGGAGAACAGCGCTGTTGAAGAAAAGACTGCTTCAGAACACAACCTTTAATGAAAGACGCTCGATGAAAACAACACTTAATAAAAGAAGGTTTCATGCCGACTGCCTCTCTTCATTTACGCCGCCGCGGGGGGGGGGGGGGTTGGGGGCCGGGCGGGCGATACCAGGCGGCCCTCGTCCCGGGGACCACATCTACCCCGCGGTTCCAGCCTCCGCGCGCTAAGTGCCCGCCCGGCCGCGGGGAGCACGTCTACCTCCTGCCGCACGGCTCAGTGCACTAAGTCCCCCCTCGCCATGGAGAGCACGTCTACCTGCCAGCTCAGGGAGAGCACGTCTACTCACCGAGGGAGAGCACGTCTACCTCCTCGGGAAGGAGAGCACGTCTACCTCCTGGGAAGGAGAGCACGTCTACCTCCTCGGGAAGGAGAGCACGTCTACCTCCTGGGAAGGAGAGCACGTCTACCTCCTCGGGAAGGAGAGCACGTCTACCTCCTGGGAAGGAGAGCACGTCTACCTCCTCGGGAAGGAGAGCACGTCTACCTCCTGGGAAGGAGAGCACGTCTACCTCCTCGGGAAGGAGAGCACGTCTACCTGCCGCCGCACGGCTCGGTGCACTAAGTCCCCCCCTCGCCAGGGAGAGCACGTCTACCTCCTCGGGAAGGAGAGCACGTCTACCTGCCGCCGCACGGCTCAGTGCACTAAGTCCCCCCCTCGCCAGGGAGAGCACGTCTACCTCCTCGGGAAGGAGAGCACGTCTACCTGCCGCCGCACGGCTCAGTGCACTAAGTCCCCCCTCGCCAGGGAGAGCACGTCTACCTCCTCGGGAAGGAGAGCACGTCTACCTGCCGCCGCACGGCTCAGTGCACTAAGTCCCCCCCTCGC
>NW_027144859.1:0-31447 GCF_026170545.1 Melanerpes formicivorus
AAAAGACACTTGCACCATTCCTTAACATCTGCCTGAAGGCAAGGAGCAGAAGAATTCAAATACAAGGTATGGGTTTGGATATCCTGGTGACTCTGCCACCACTATTGCACTGACAAGAAACCACTTTAAGCGTAGAAGAGAGATGGAAATTCAGCACTGGATAACTGTTTCGAAGGAGCCTGTGTTCCCTGAGGTCACTGGCAACGTTCACACAGGGGTTTTATGGTGGAGGGTCACACCCATAGTCTACATTCCAGCCACAGCAAGTTCATTTCCTGGCCTACACTGTGTTCCTCTATGTCCAGTCCCCTTTTGGAGACCAAAACTAATGGGCTAGGATTCCATTGCTGGATTTCCCTTGGGAAGATATTTCACACACCAACAAAAGTCAGTTGCTAGCAAAGATTTCCTGACATTCAACTGAAAATTTCCTTTCACTCAAACTCTTTCCATTACTCCAGTTATTTTCTTCTGGATCTTCTCCCTTAAGCAGCATATTCCACTTTCCTCCATCCTTCCAGAGGACAGTTTCATCACTGTGTGTGCAAGCCTGGCTTTTCAGAAGAACTGCCTGTCCCAGCCCTGCCCTGCCCTGGTTCACCCACTGGTCAAAAGAAAGCACGCTGCTTTCAGTGCTGGGAGCAAGAGCCAGAGTTTCAGAACTGATGAGAAACCACAAATCCAGAACAGACCCTGGGAGCAGTAGCTGTGACCATCTCCAGCTGCTCACAGCAGGTGGAGAGCTTACAGTCCCAGTGTGACAGGACTGGTTGCCTCCAAAGGTAGGTCTCACAGCTCCTATCGACAGCCATGTGGACATCAGCAATGGAACAACCAAGGTGGAAATGTCAGCATCACATGTCTAGAAATATTCTCCAAGGCATCAAAACTTAAAAGCACATGAGAAGAAGATGGCGTTCTTTCAGGCCAACCCTTGCACTCTGAATCAGGGATGCAGATCTCTTAGATGGCCACTGTTGCATTTTAGCATCACATTTACCTCTAAGAACAGTGGTGGCTCATTACATTTTTGACCAGCACCTAGCATGTTTGGGCTCTAGCTTCTCAGCATACCTATAGAGCAGATAACAGTAACAACCATTACTAATAATATGGTTTGGATTGTTGCCTTAGACTATCAGAATAAAGTGTCACTAAGAATACTGAGCATTGTGTTTGTCTTTAATACCAATGCAAATTTAATCTCAGCCCTACAAAGGTATTCCTTTGGGTATATGAAGCCTTAGGGACACTTTAGCTCCAGGCACATGCAGCCATGTTCCCCAAAATGTTGTCTATTCCAGATATTCTGGTGACTGCATCACACAAAGAACAATCCTATCTTGATTAAAAAAAAAAGGGGTGGGGGGGGGAGTGGGGGGGGTGGAAGTCATTTATCTTCCAGAGCACCTAACCCCTTTCCCCCTCAATAATCTTCTCAGGAAATGGTCCCAACACGTGAGTCAAACTGAGATACCATGTAGACTGTTTATGGCCCAGATAGGTGCAAATCATTATATTACATTGACTTGTATGGGCCAACCTAGAAAGCTGAAATGAGTCAAACAAGTCCGCCATAAAATGTGTCACGGCTTAAGTCACCTTTGCTCAGTGGTTTATCCCTATCTTCTCAGCTAAGACACATCAGCTGAACAGTGTCTGTAGTGTATGACATGAAATAAGACAGCAGAAATCATACCCTGCAAAGTTAACTTCTAAAAGGGTGAATGGAGCCCTTTAATCTCTCTGGGCTTAGCAAGTAGAAAACTGCTCCAGCTCTTTTATAATGTATTCCTCCATCTCTTGAGTGCGTGTGCATACACTCATAGATCCATAGATCATGAAATGATTTGGGTTGGAAGGGACCTTAAAGACCATCTAGTTCCAATCCCCCTGCCACGGGCAGGGACACCTTCCACTAGCCCATGTTGCTCAAGGCCTCATCCAACCTGGCCTTGAACACCTCCATGGAGGGAGTATTCATGACCTCCCTGGGCAGCCTGTTCCAGTGTCTCACCATCCTCACTGTAAAGAATTTCTTTCTAATATCCAGTCTAAACCTGCCCTGCTCAAGCTTGAATCCATTCCCTCTCATCCAATCACTTCAAACCCTTGTAAAAAGCCCCTCCCCAGCTTTCTTGTAGCTCCCCTACAGGCACTGGAAGGCTATTATAAGGGATCCCTAGAGCCTTCTTTTCTACAGGCTGAACAACCCCGACCCTCACAGTCTGTCCCCATAGGGGAGTGCTTCAACCATCATCATGGCCTTCCTCTAGACCTGCTCCAGCAGCAACACGTCCCTCTTGTGCTGTGGGCACCAGAGCTGGACACAGTGCTCCAGGTGGAATCTCATGAGAGCAGAACGGAGGGGGAGAGTCACTTCCCTCATCCTGCTGCTCACACTTCTTTTGATGCAGCCCAGCACACAGCTGCCTTCTGGGCTGCAAGCAGACACTGCTGGCTCATGTTGAGTTTTCCATCAACTGACACCCCCAAGTCCTTCTCCTTGAGACTGCTCTCGAGCCACTCCTCACCCAATGTTTATTTGTGCTTGGGTGTAGGACCTTGTTGGCCTTGTTGCACATCATGAGGTTGGCTTACCCACTTACTTTAAAGAGTAAAAATTCAACAATCAACCAGGAATGGTTCCAAAATAATGCTAATGCAGAAGAATATAATCTGCTCAGAATTGCAGTGTAAGTAGGAAGGCTGAGGCAGATGTTTCCAGGCAAGCAGGCACACAACAGTATCTTAGTGTGTGTGTGTGATGAGTTGAAACATCAGAACTTAAGGTAGTTGGACCCATTAAGATCCCAGAGACTCAATACAGTGTGAAACGTCGAAGGTTATTGCACAGCCGAACCAGTGAGCAACCCCAGGAAAGCGATTTGTCACTGGGCACTTTATCAGAATATAAAAGGAGGCAGAATCCCATTGGCAAACAAACAAGACAGCCCCATCCTTTTTCCCCCTTTTTTCCTTTGTTTTTAAGCAAAAGACACACCTGCTTCTCCTGTGCCAGGTTTTAAATACCAGAGCAGCAGCTCAATGATCTTTGTCCTGTTACTCACGGCAAGGGCATTTACGACAATGATGAGTGTCGTTGCTAGCATTGTAAAGCACTCAGCAATGCAGTCATAGATGAAAGCCTATACAGGCTAAGCAAACACAGCGACAACAAATAAGGCTCTGTGCTAAGGTATTCAAAATGGAATTACAAATTATCCACCTTCCTAGCAAGCAGGGGTCAGATTACAGCAATTTACTCCGTGTGGGCAAAGAGGATGCAAGAAACCTGACGTTTTATTCTTTGGTGGTGGAAAAGTCACTCGAAGCCTAAGCTCTACAGCGAAATTCAGCCCACCGGCCAGTTGTGGATGTTGGAAGCTACACAGCGCTTCAGCCAGCTTCATTTAACTGTTGCTGGGTACGTTTAACACTTTAGAAGAATGAAGTCCCCATTTTTAATTGCTTGCAAAGTGACTACTTGGAGACCTCAAAACTAGGAAGCGTTCAACTCAAATAACAGTGGCAGAAAGTCGGGGATGGTGCAGCCTGGCACTTGCAAAAGGCTCTAGGGAGTCACAGGCTTCTTCATGGATTCCCCTCGCAAAGCCCCTTTCTGCCATGCCTGCACAGACTGTTTAGAAGGTTATGTGGATTGGATTTCAAAGCAAGGAATGTCAGAAGAGATCTTCCAGCTGTGAATGGCCTACAGATGTGGGCTTTTCTTCTCCAGGCTTGGGGGAAGGGATGAAAATGCCTCCAGTCTGTCTCATGAAACTAAATGGAAAAACATTGTCTAGCGAGGAGGGCGGGCAGGCAGAGAAGGTGGAGTCAGAAACTGGGAAGAACAGAACAGGGGGAAAAAGCAGAGCCACAGCTGGAATGGTTCAGGACACATATCATCTTAAAAGCTGCAGTCTCTGAGTAGAGGTTGGCCATTAAATTACACGGTAGGCATCAGCAATCAAGGTGTTTGAAATAGATAAGGCCAGGAAGTTCTGTTTGTAGAAAGTATATTCTCCTCCTCCCAGAGCTGTGGCAGGATCTTACCTTGTGAAACACCCACAGAGAAGTTGTGGCCAGGACCACTGGGTGGTTGAAACTGCGCCAAGCCACAGCCAAGGTGTTTCTCTTACCAGCACTTCACAGCCCTGGACTTGCAGCTAGTGATCTTTTCCTCTGCAAAGGTTGTCTGTTAGCCTGGAGAACAGGAGGCTGAGACGAGACCTTATTGCTGTCTACAACTACTTGAAGGGAGGCTGTAGCCAGGCTGGGGTTGGTCTCTTCTCCCAGGCAGCCAGCACCAGAAGAAGAGGACACAGTCTCAAGCTGCACCAGGGGAGATTTAAGCTAGATGTTAGGAAGAAGTTCTTCATAGAAAGAGAGATTGGCCATTGGAATGTGCTGCCCAGGGAGGTGGTGGAGTCACCATCACTGGAGGTGTTTAGGAATAGACTGGGTGGGGTGCTTGGTGCCATGGTTTAGTAGATTAGATAGTGTTGGGTGATAGGTTGGACTTGATGATCTCAAAAGTCTTTTCCAACCCGGTTCATTCTATTCTATTCTATTCTATTCTATTCTATTCTATTCTATTCTATTCTATTCTATTCTATTCTATTCTATTCTATTCTATTCTATTCTATTCTATTCTATTCTATTCTATTCTATTCTATCCTACCCTATCCTACTCTACTCTACGCTACTCTGCTCTACTCTAACAGCTTATACCATGAAAAATTATTCTCCTCAGTTGAAATTCAGCTTCAAGCAATGATTCTGTGCTAAAGACCAGCATGCCTGGGAACAAGTTTTACTCTCAGTTATTTCTGCAAATGTTCTATCCCCAGCTACAAATAAACAGAATCCAAATGTCATTGCTGATATGGAATTTGGCATTTCCTGCTTGGACAGGTGTAACTGTTCGGGTCATGACCACAATCTTTGCTTAATTTCACTCAGAAGTCCCTGTTTCTGCTTTATGGCATGGCCTAGCACACCAGTGCAAAGAACATGTCCACAAGAGATGTCAGATCTCCACCTGGAAGTTTGTAGCTTTCTCCAGCTCACTGGTTCATTTTTCCTTTCTCCTGTAATATCTCACTAGCTGTCAGATAATAATTTGGAATATGACTGCATGGGGAAAAAAAAGAAGTAGTTTTACCAAAACTGTCAGACAACCTATAGCAGCCTAGACTGAAGAATCAGTGTCTCTACTCTGACAGCCACCAGCTGTTAACAAAAAAAGAAGTAGAAGAAGCAGAGGAAATACAAACTACATCCCAGTACACCTGCTCACCTTCCAGCAGCCTGCTGTTTAGGATATTTCTGATACAAAGGCAGCATCTGTGCTACTGCATCCAACAGTCACCGAAGAAAACATGCTGCATAGATGTGCCCAGCTAACTCATGCAACGTCTTCCACCAATGAGGCTGTGGCCATGAGTTCCATTATTCCTTCATGCCTACGTGGAAAAGTCCATAGCTTGTTTATTTTAAACCTCTTGCCTAACCATTTTATCAGCTGCCATTAGGTTTTGTGATATGGGCCTGCATGAATGTTAGCCCTCTGTTGACATTCTTCATACCATTTGTGATTCCCTTTCAGGCATCTCTTTTCCAAGATTAGCAATCTCTGCTTGGTCAGAAACACTCTCTCACTTCTGACCATTGTTGACATCCTCTCTGTTCTTACTAGTGTTTCTCTATGCTCTTCAAAGGAGTAACCAGAAGCACTCACAACTTTCAAACTTTCAGCAGACCATGAAGTACACAGAGGCATGTTCTTTGTTTCTTCTGCTCTTACTCCCAGCATTTCTTTGGTTTGGCTTTTTGACCTCCACATAGCCTTGAGAGAGTTGTTTTCAGCACACTGGCTGCAGTGAATTCAAGAACTCTTTCTCTGCTGGCAGCAGCTGACTTAGAGCTGCTCAGTGTATCTGTGCAGCCAGGCTGTGGAACTCCCTTGCATTTGCTGCCACTGAATTTCATCTGGCAGGGACTGCCCAGTCACTCTGTGCCAGGAGATTTTCTGCAGCCCTTTGCAGTCAGCTTTATATTGCCCCTCTGGAATAACTGGGGGCCACAGATAAACTTCTAACTTGGTATTCACGCTCCTCTCCAGATTATGAGAAGTGCACTGGATAGCAGCAATGTTAGCACAGACCACTGTGAGGTCCTGATGAGCTCTTTGTCGAGACTGACCGTTTGAAGTGCTCAGACTGACGCTTGTGATCCCATTTGGCAGACCTCTCCACAGCCAGCACTTGCCTTTGAGAGTGGTCCAGCACACAGGACTGCCTGGCACCAGCCTTTCAGAGATGCAGTGAGCTCAGACAAATAGCTATGTGGGGACACTCTCTGTGATAACTAGACTTAATTGCTTTAATGCCCTGGACCTTAAATCTAGCAAATCCAGGGATGGAAGAAACTGAACAGAGGTGTTTGCTGGCTTCTGAGTTCAAGGTGATGTAAGAGCCACACAGAAAAGGTTGATGCTCTTCACATCAGTGGAGGATAAGGTGCAGATCTGCACCATCCCATTGCAACTCTTCCTCTTCCTTGACTTGGATCAATACTGATATGCTACAGGGCTGATGATAGTAGGCAAGGATGCCTTGGGCAAGTTTCCACTGGCTGTGAACAAGCCCGAACACAGCAGGATCCTCCTTGAGCCATCCATCAAGAGTGGGATGGATCAGAAAACAAGTCAGTATGATAAGTAGGGGCACAACACACCCTCCACTCTGCCAAACCACAGGCTCTCTGAGCCAGGATATCACCCTGATATCCTCTTCTGATGCACCCCAGCTCCTCCACATCCAGACCCTCAGGCTCTCCCAACTGGCATTTTGACCTGCAAAATGTCTTTTTCTTCTGACTTCACAGCTGTAACTAATCTCATGGTCATGTGGCCCATGGTTTCAGGTGCCATAATGTCTCCAAGGTGAGAGGGGCCACCTTGGGGGAAAGCAAATAAGAAAGTATCCCAGGCATGAAAATGCTTCTGTAGTTCTTGAGACAGGAATTTATTTCTCTCACACCCATTGCCTCCACTGCCTGGTGCAGCTGAAACCCAGCAGCAGTGGGCAAGTTTAGTCACTCCAATACCTGGGTATCAATTACACCTGCAGGTGGAAACCAAGTGATCAAAACCAAGACGTCAGCTTTGCCAGAGGATTCTCCTCAACCCCCACTTTGGGTCTGATGCCAGCCCTCACCCTGCTGCATTTCAGCATCCCAGCTCTTCCCGTGACAGGGTGTCAGGCGTTTATTCAGGCAGAGACATTTCCCTTCACTTGTCTTCAGCCTTCACGGAAGGCAGAGAAATTCCAGAGCTGTTTTCATGAGCAGCGTTGAGCAACCCAACACCACTGACAGCAGGGACAGGCAGAAAACAACTGCTTCTTTGTGTCTGGGTCAAACCCTCCTGTTACTTGTTTCTGCCTGCTGACATTTCCCTAGATGGCAAAAGGATTTTGAAATTACAGTGACAAGCTGGCCTTTCTTGTATGAAGAACTCAGCTTTACAAACAGCACATGGCTGAGCAGCAACAGTTTGCCTGCAGAGACTGCCCCCCCTGGGAGGAGAACCCCCCACAGATCTCCTGTGACTCAGTGCTGCTCAGCTTGGTGACTCTCTTCAGGCATTTTGGGTGGGACAGAGTGTATGCCCAGTGACCCATGCTGGTGAGCAGCATCAGCTGCTGCTGGAACAGACTCTGCTGCCAGCCAGCACAGAGAGTGGGGCAAGAAGCAGTTGCTGTTTGTGTGAGTATTGGGTAGGACAAAGGCAAGGGATTAAGGTCTCCAATAGACCCACATGCTCAGCTCCCCCAAAAGGGGACAGCAGAGACAGCAATAAAACACCTATGAGAGATGGAGAGGCATGTCTGTTACCAAAAACTTTGCAGCTTCCATTTTTCATTGCCCTTTCCACCCTGCTTTCAGCCTACAAGCAGTTTTTTTGGCAGCTGTGACATGCAGAGGTCTGTATTACCTTTCAAGACTGCACCATGCCCACTCTGTAGCCCATGGCATGGATATCACCTCTACTTTGAGCCATGAAGGTAAGGACACTGGACTGGAACAAGCAGATAGGAGGCAGCACAAGGAACTTCTGCAATCAGCAGTGCAGCCCACAGGCTTTCAATGCCTGATCAGAACTGGTCTGTCCCTGCCCAGCTGCACCACTGCTTCTGAGTCACACAGAGCCCATCCTTGCCATGAAATCTGGAGGGTTAAAAGATCAGTACCTCCCTTCTCCTCTACCCTGACCACTTTTCTTAGAGAAAAGGATCCTCCAGCCACCCAGATGGAGCTGCTGGTGATACCTGGTGGGAATAGTTGCTCTCCGAGTGGTGCATGAGGTCGAAGGGCCTCTTTCTGCATAACCTGAGGAAGACATCTCCAGCTTAAGGAGTACAACCAGCTACAAGAGCTGTAGTGAACCAGCTCTCCACAAAGGTATTATCCCTGGTTATTCAGCTCATGCCTCAGTTTGCTCAGTTTCATCCTCTTGTCCAATCTAGACCAGTATTAAAAAGTAGACCTGTCATAGGAGATGTAACATTAGTTCTCAGCAAGGCAGTACCTACAGCTTTGGGGTGACCTTTAAGCTTCAGCCCAAGGTTCAAGAATCCCCTCAAATAACTACATCCTCCTAAACTTTTCTTCAGTTCACCTCCAAGAGTCCTTATTCTTCAGCTGGGAGCACTCTTTACCAGTCTGCCACATCCTTTGCTTCAGTTCATTCATTCTCATTTTCTGTCTGGTTGATCATGTATCTCACAGGGATGGCAGTGCCCAGACACACCTACCAAATTCAAGCAATCATTTTGTGCTATTGAAACATCTTGCTGATTTTCTTTGCTCCACACTCACAAAGTTTCACCCTTTCTAAGCACCGGTTTTTAATCCTTTATGCTATCCAATGATCCTGAGATCCCAGCAATGTGGTGAATGCTCCCTTTCTCCTTCCCTTTCTCTAGTTTGCATTCATCATGGAGATGAACAAGGACATGATGCTTCTGACTTTGACTAGAATGAAGGTACCTCAGACCAGTCAGGCAATTCATCAGCCCCACAGCACTGCTGGGACTATGCTAGAACGATCACTTGTCAAAGGATTTGAGGCAAATCCTCTCAGCAATGAGAACTTTCAGCTTTCATTGTCATTACCATTCTGGGGTGAAATACAGCGCTGAGATTTGTGGATGCAAGAAGGACATCAGCATCTGAAGAGGTCTAAATGACATCAGCTGCCTTCTCCCCCACTAAGTGCTGTATCACATTGCAAGCTCCTGCTCTCTGTCTGCTGTCCCTGTTAATTTGCTTCCAGCTTTATTTCTCTTGCAAGTTCCAAAGGCTCCCACCCTCTGAATAGCTAACTTTGGGTTTATTTTCCCCCAGATAATAGGTTTGCATTCTTCCAGTTTGAATCTTGTGTTATTATTTCCTGCCCATATCCTGCCTCAAACACAAGGGAGCCACAAAAGTGGTGACTGTACACTAGAAAAAGGAGAAGGAATGGAGTCACAAAAATTTGTGTTTGTGAATGTGTAAGGCACAGAAAAAAAAAGAGAGTGTGTGTATGAAGGGAAGCAATGCATAATTTATGTTCCCTCTCAAAAGGCCAAAGGACAGATGGAAAGAAGCAGAGGAGCAGGTAGCAAGGAAGGAGAGGGAGTTTAGTTCCATGCTCAGTCTCTGTGCCGAAGTGAGAGGTTTTCCACCTCACAAATTTTCTCTTGACATGCTGGCACTGCTTAAATCCCTTCTTTATAATCAGCAAGACTGCCATGTGGTCAGTGAGAGCCATTCCAGCTCTGAGCTGCTGCAAATAAACTCAGAAGCTGGCCCATAGTGTGACATGTACAGATGTTTCCTCTTTCAGAAGGGAACTATGCCTCTAACAGTCACCCAAATCGTTTCCCTCTTTGTCAGGGAATGAAAAAGCAAACCTAGAGATCATCCTCTCCCTTCTGCCATGAAACAGCAACAAGAGAGGACATCTAAGCCTCCTGCCAACCCTCTGCACCTTGGTCATGGCCTTGGAGCTCAGAGGCACATTCCTTATTGGCTGTATCACCCATGATGTTCAGCCCTCTCTGCCCTTCCCTGACCTTGTCAGTGCCCAGCCTACATTTCCATCACAGCTACATTTCCCTGTTTTCCTTTTCCCCTCCCTTCTCACTATGCACCTTCCCTAGCAATCCTTCCCTGAGCTTTTCTTTCAGTTTAGTTGAATCAGTGATCTTCCTGCATGCCTTGTTTATATGTCAGGTCCCTTGCAGTCTCTGCCATTTATTTTCATGCCACAGTTAGCCTTCATGCACCCTCCAAACCCCGTCTCTGGTCCTAACACTTTCTCAGGACATAAACATTGGCTCTAAGGAGAAAGCCCAGCAAACCTTGAGTTGAAAACACATATGCAAACAGCCCATAGGAGCAGCAGGTAAACAAAAAGGTGGTCCACTATCAAACCTCAATACAAATGGCACTTGCCCTTGCCTTGGCCTCTTAGCCAAGGTCTGCAGTTGCAGTCCAGGAGGCATGAGGATGTTGCAGCTAATTCTCTTTGTCAGCACTGAATGAAAGGAAAACAATAAGGCACTGTCAACTCATGCCATTTCTTGGTGCTGGCAGAAGTGTTTATTTTTTTTCTCCACTAACATGGTAAAACCTGTTAGTGAAGCAATGAGCAGCTTGTTCTGCACAGCACAGCAGCCACAGAAGGCAAAGGTTGAAATGAGCCAGGAGCAAGAGAAAGCAGTGATGAAAACCTCCCTGGTTGCCAGAGAGGCCTTCATGTGGAGAATACCACCAGCCACCAGCTCTTTTAATGTGGCCTGGGAGTTGCTCTTAGGGAAAGCAGAGCTCAGATGGGTTTGCTAGGGCAAAAGTACCATTTACACACTACATATTATCTTCAGCTGGGATGTTTCCAGTGGGTGGGGAAAAAAAAAAAGAAGAGGAGATTGAGGCTGGAAGAGACCCTAGAGATCATCTAATCCAACCTCCCTGCCCTGGGCAGGGACACCTCTCAACTAGACCAGGTTACTCAAGGCCCCATCCAACCTGGCCTTGAACATCTCCAGGAAAGAGGACATCCCCAACCTCTCTGGACAATCCATTCCAGAGTCTTGCCACCCTTGCAGTGAAGAATCTCTTCCTTTCTTTGTGACAAACCCCTCCTACACAAATGCTATAAACTCAGGGCATTTTCAGCTTTGTACCTGCCACCCACTTTCGAAAGGTCAGTCTGTCAGTCCTTAGTGATTCTGGAAAACTCAGATGTAGAGCTTTCTGTAGGTTTTGTTCTTCAGAAAGTTCACCAAGGTACATCATCCCTGCCACCAAAAAGAACCCCACCAAACAACAAACTACCAAGAAACAACCCAGAGAAAACTCAGGCTGTGCACAAGGCAGAGTTACATCTGTTCAGTTCTGACTGGAATCCACTCCATTTCTTTAGTACCACTGAGTTTGTCAAGTCAGCTTCCCTAAGTAGTGGAAGTCTAGCAGTCCTCGGGGGGACAGGGACCTGACAAGACACATTAGAGACATGACTAAAATCATAAAGGTGTGACTTCCAATATCTGCTTCTTCAGAGCTGAGTGAAGCTATAAATAAAGGCACCATTGCCCTTTCCTCTCTGGTGAGGGAATGCTCCCACTGGAAACCCTGCAGGGGCACACGTGACAAATGCAGTTTATCGTATGGCTCCAAGACGTGCCATAGGTTTCTGCAAAATACTGTAGCACATGGATAACCCCAGGATACACACACAAACACTCCAGTTGCACCACTACAGAGCAGTATGAAACTTGTTGGTTTCTATTTTTATAAACCCACACTGTTAGCTCAGGCTCAACCCCACCTTCTCCGTGTTATGACAAGCAGACAAGCAGCAAACACCGTGGAGTGTATCACTTCCACCTGTCCTGCGACCAGCCAGCAGGAGGTTGCATGGAGTAAAGAGCACATATAAAAGGAAAGAGTTTAAGTATCTTTAGGTGGAAAGTCATGTTGTTTAGGCTGGGAGGGCTTAATATGCATTTTGAGTTTGCAGAGTGTGATCCAGAACAGTGTGTTCAAATAATAGGTTGAATTCTTGTTGAATTTGTACTTGAAAGCATCTCAGGGAGCATGGGAACTGAGCTACAGACCTCTCCCAAGCACAGCTTCTGGCATCTGAAGAAAGTGCAGAGAGCCCATGGCCTATGTCCCCTGGCACCCCTCTCTCTAGAAGCAATCTGTTCTGGATGCTTCCAGCCAAGCCTCACCGTGTTTCCCCAACTCCTAACTCCACACCACATCTTCCACTCCTTATCACCCATTCCTCCTTTGATCTGGGCTTGCGAAAGCTTAATGTTTGTTTTATCTAATGTCACTGCAGATGCTCACCTTGTACCACCAAAAGCTACTGTTCATGCAGTAGTGATGTCTGCAGATCTGTGGGGCATGGCAAAGAGAGCAGACTTACAGCAACTGCAAGCTGTTTGCTTGGGAAGGGCTTCAGCAAAGGCATGGCACATGCTGGAAAGCTTCACCCTCTCATCACCACTGAAATGCCAGTCCAGATTCCCAGAGCTTAAATTCTCATGGCTTTGACCTGACTACCTCCTGTTAGTTTGCTGTAGGCAACCAGAAAAGCTTGTGAAATGAGAGATGTTTGGGTCAAGAGGCACCAAATATTATGTTGTGGGGCTCTGAGGCAACTCAGCTTTGCATGTCAAACTGGCAGCATGCTTAGGACTTTTGGATCCTGATGAGACCTTTCATGTCATGGGTTTTCTACTGCTACCTGCCCTGTGAAAACCATACACCCTAAAGGGAGAAGTTGCCAGAAGCACACAGAAAGACCTGTCTCTTCCCTAGGTGGGTGGGTAGAGCTGGCTCTCCATCACATATATATAAAGGCTTATTGAGCTAATGCTTCATCCACAGAAAGACAGCAACAGAAAATATGACAGATCTTAGCAATGTCAAATATTCTCCTACCTTTGTCTCACTCCCACCCTGCCTCCCTATCCAGATGCAAGGTGGAAACACCTTAAAGAGATACCAATCCGCTCTATGGAAGCTGAGCTCTCCCCTGACCTCATCATAACCTGATGTTAGGGGGACACCCTCACTTGCTTAAACATCATCTTGTCCTCCTTGCTTCCAAGTAGGAGCAGCTGTTCACACCTTTGTTTGCTTGACACTTGCTGTTACCCTTTTTCATACCTGGCTTGACAGGTAGAGCAACAGGGATGAAGCCAGTTGCTGGCAGGGTACCAGTGCTCCTCCAGGGCCACAGTCACAGTCTGTGTGTCTTGTCTATATACTTTTCTTTACTCTGCTGGCTAGGCACCCACATTTCCAGATGGAGAGCAAAGAAGCAACACTCCTGTGGGCGAGCTGCTGCTGACGCTGCAGAGCCCCACTGTCTCCCCACGAAGCATCCGATGCTGGTCATTGTCTGACCTGGCCTCCCAGGCTAGAGAATAATGAGTACTAAATGAGTTTGTTCTTTCTAGACAAATTATGCTTTGTCAGTCACAGGTCACTTCATACCCATCTTGTTTGGGGAGCTCCATTGTTGTTGCCTCACGTGAATGTCATTTAGATGCAAATGTTCTGGCTGATGGGTCTCAGGTAAGTGTTTCTGCTAGTGGTCAGGCAGCTGCCCTCTGGCAGGTGGGCAGTCACTTGTGAGCAGGTCTGAGGCAGAGGATGCTTCAACACAGCTGAACTCTGGTCTAGAGAGTCTTCTTTGGGGCTGTACACCCCACGGTTTTGTGTGGAGCTGAGCATTCCTCACTCCAGTAAACTCTGCTTGGGGGAACAGGGAAGGGCAAATAGACAGTGCAGGCCAGAGGAAGTGCCAGCTTCTTCTGCAGGGTAAGCACATATATTTTTCTTTCCCTGGATATCGTATTAAAGTATAGAAGCACATTCTAACCCTCAGGTGTTAAACATAGGCTTATTTTATCCTCAGGGAACAAAAATCTCTCCTTTTTTCCCATTCAGTGGCAAATTTCCCATGGGTTTGTCTGGCCACCCATGGGTTTGTCTTTG
Organism: Melanerpes formicivorus; assembly: GCF_026170545.1. NCBI lineage: Eukaryota > Metazoa > Chordata > Aves > Piciformes > Picidae > Melanerpes > Melanerpes formicivorus. Next base: position 14,071 of record NW_027144859.1, read on the forward strand.
CCCACCATTGGTGTCACATTTGCTACTGTTTTATCCATGGATCTGTTTGTCAGTAGGTTGCTAGAGTCTAAAATTAGACCAGACACATATCAATAATACCAGATAGAAGGAATAATCCGAAAAACAGCAAGACCTTTTCACCTGTATAGACTTCAAAGAACATCAGCTTTGCCTTTCAAACTAAGGCAATCCAGCATCCTCCTCATTAAAAGGGGAAAAGCCTTTGCCAGGTATTTTAGCAGTATATCTTTGTCTCTTTCTGGGCCTCTGCAAAAGCAAGCTTGGTTCCCTGCAGTAGCAGATCACCAATTCTACCACAATGCGGATCACATTTTAACCTGGATGCTTTCTGACAAGTGTCTTCCCCCTTTACCTACATCTCAAGCACATCCCTACTGTCTTGCCTGTAGCACCCACGAGACAACTACACCAATCAGCTCTCTACAAATCTAAAGGGTCTATTTTTATACTTCTTTAAAGTGACAAGAAATACTGACCTCAGGAAACTGTGAATGGCCAACTCCTTAATTCATCTTCTTTGCCTGATCTCCCTCTATAGAAGCTAACGACCCCCACCTGTTTACCTTGCTTACAGATCCACCATCAGCCTAGAACTGCATTTTGAGCATCTCGGCTTCTTGTTATATTCCCCCAAATCTTGTCCATGTTAACCCCAATTTGCATGCCCCCACCTCTATGCGGCAAGAGGAGAGGATGAGGGTGACTCACCCAGCCTCGGGATGTCCCTTGCCAACCGATTGTTTGTTTGCTTGACTGTATTGTTGAAGTCCCGTTGCCACAGTTGTAACTATACATTTTTTTTTCCTCTCTCTCTCTCTCCTTTTTTTTTTTAATATGACTATTTATGTGACAACCAGAAGTTCAGTTTTACAAAGAGATGCTGTTGTGGGCCTCTGTTACTCAGCTGGCTCAGCGTCAGTCCTTTTTCCAGGCTGTGGTCTCTGCACTGCACACTGAGTCAGAGGCAGCCCTGCACAGATTTCTTTGAATTGTTGGTTTCCTCCCAGCGACTCTTGACTCCCTGCCAGCAAAGCAGGGCGTAGCTCATTAATTTTTTTTCTCTCTTCCCCCCCTTCCCCCTTCTCGCTCTCTTTAAAGGCAGACTGATTCATAGTAACTCCTTTAAAATAGAGTGGAAAGACACCACCCTCCCGCACCACCGGAGGAAACTTAAACCACCAGCAGGTCACTCCCCTTCATTACAGCTCTGCGCTCCAGGACACCAGCCCTGCAGCCCGGCACTCTCTTGCTCCACAGGTGACAGGACCAGCCTCAGTCCACACGGTAAGACCTGGTCTCCCCAGCGTTGCTTCCCTTACTCTCAGCTGCTCCCTTCACCCAGCACCTCCAGCTTGCTTTTCTCCTCTGCTCCTCCACTTCTCTTCAACTTGGCACATGAGCTGGCTAAAGGACGCACCTTAACCTTTCAGCTTTAGCTTGAAATCCAGCTGTGTTTCGGGGCAAATCGACGCTGCGAGGTACCTTGGTTGCAACCATGAGCTGCTAGCAGCTGCAGTTAGTGTTGCCTCCAGGGCATGTGCAGCCAGGGCGCAGGCACAGCGTGCCCAACCTGGGCCAGCCCCGACGTAGGAGCTGCCGCACGCTTTTGGAGTAGCATTGTTTACAACCGTGGGACAACGCCTGCTTGGAGTTAGGGCTGCTGGCTCAGTGTTTTTGGCTCTCACTTGCCTTTTTCTGCATATCTCTCTTCCCTCCATCGGTAGTTTTCTAGGCTTTAATTTTAAAGCAAGACCAAATGATTCCAAGTGAAGATTGAGAGGCCTCAAAGGTGGAGACTTCAGGGTGTAATGGTGACGACCACTCTTTTGTGTTGGGGTTCTGGCTCCTGAGGCTGAAGCCAAGCCCCAGTTCTTAGGCAAAGCCACAGGATGGGTAGAAATGCGTGCCACGCCTTCCTCGGCAGCACAGCCCCTGCGTGAGGAGCGCTGAGAGTTGCAGTGGGGCAGCGGTGAAATTGCTTAGAGCACAGCGGGGTGGGATTCGGTGGGGGGGAGGGACTGATGGACAGTGTAAGTCTGCAGAGACTGTCAGTTTTCGTAATTCACCTGTCTTTTTCCATGCCATCACCCCCTCCCTTCCTCCCTCTTCTTCACTAGTTCCCTCACTTCATCTGTGCTGTATCTTGTGGTCAAATCTGAACTGTTTTTGAGGTCTGAGAAAGGGAGTGCAGCAAAGCGAGTTTGCTGGCACCAAGCTTTGGTTCGTTTTGCAGGAACCCATCCCGCCCCTGCAGAGTTTTGTGTGTCTGAATGAGACTGAGACAGTATTTAGCCCAGTCTGTCCCGGAATGGTGGGGGCTCGGGCTGGTACTGTGGACAGTTACTAAATGAATGACCAAGAAGCTGAACTGAACTGAACCTTGTGGCAGAAGTATGGATTTTGGGAATTTTGAGGTCCTCTCTGGCCCTATTACTTGTGGCTTGGTCATGCAAGGGTGGCTCTTGCCTGAGAAATGGCTGTGTTTGGGTGGTGGGGAAGCTGAGACAGTGAGCAGTCAGCAATCAGTCTGGGCAGGCAGTTATTTTGGAAGTTTTAATTTACTATGACTAGCAACAAAATTGGTTTGCCCCCCACAACAAATTAAAAAGCCATGTCCACAGAGGAACTTTCACTCAGAAGCTATGAATTCCTCAAGTCACCTCAGAGAGCAGCTTTGCCCAAAAACTGCCCACTTGACATTTCTGGACAGAGTGGGATTCTTTTGTGAGCAAACATACAAGAGGGAGCTAGGCATGAAGGAGTGTGAAAACTTGGAGCCTATTAGTTACTGTTCCTATGATAACAGAGGCTAAAGCAGCTGGGTGCCTCTGCCCAGCCCACCTCCCACAGCTGCCAAGCCTTGGGGCTGTGTGCACTGTGAGAGTGCAGGCTTAAAGGCAGCTTGTTTCTGTTTGCTCCTTTGGGGGTCAACATAGGAAAAGGATCGAAACTGAGGTATCTTACTGACACTGCAGTGCCTGGAAGCACATGCTGACATGCACCTCCTTCATTACACATCCACCTAAGGAGTTCCTCCTAGTAGGTTCCCTTGGAAGCTCCCCTCAGCTATGAGTAACCATTCAAACACGTGGCACGCAGTCTGAGCCATTCATCCAGGCTATCCTGTGAGAGCTGGGCATCTCCACTAGGCACATTTCATCCCATGGTAGACACTTGAGAGAGATGGACACATTGATAGAGGAAGGACTTAGGAATTTGGGGTGAAATGCTCAGTTTTGGGCAAGTGCCCCAGAGCTGCAGGATTTTTGGTGCTCCCCAGTGCCCCGCTGAGGACACAGAGCCCTGGGCTTGGAAAACTGGCCCTGCTAGTCTTTGAATTTTGCAGTGTGCAAGCAGTGCAAGTGCATTGGAATTACTGCTTGGTGGCCTGGGGTGGAGCAGAGGTTGTGTTTTGAAACAGTTCTGGAAGATCTGCTGATAACAGCCAGTGGTTTTTTGATAAAAGACCCACCTCGGGGCCTTGTTTATAACGAGATGGAGAAGATTTGCCACAAGCATGAATCCTTCTCTCTATTCATCACCCTGCCAGCTGCAAGGCTGGCACATGACACCCAGTCTGTGCCTGCTTGAGTTTCCTCAGAGCTAAAGCAGGAGTGGTGGGGTACAGCCCACTCTCATGGGACTTCACAGACCCCATCAACCCCATGTGGCAGCCATACCACCCCTTCTGTGGCACATTTCCACTTGCTCACCTCCCTAGTTCCCTTTGGCTTGGGTGCTCTCTTCACAGGGTGGTGAAGGGCAAGGCACCTGATCCCATGCTGGGATTTGCCCTCAGATGCTCAAGTGCCCCAAAAGGCAAGAAACAGCACTGCTGGACCCCTTTGATCTCAATGGGCCCCCTCAACAGGGAGGTGACAGCATTGTTACCTGCAGGCTGCAGGGTGTGGCACTCCTGATATTCGCCACCCCCCCCCCCACCCCCCCCCCCCCACCCCTTCTCCTGCAAAAAGAAGGAATGAAAAAGGGCTAAAAGATGAGGTTTATTTACCCTTCCTTCAAGGCAGGGAGAAGTAAAGGACTCAGAGGTGCTCTTTTACACCTCCAAAAGCAAGGGCAAGGAAGGAGATTTCCTGCCTGAAGATGGATGCTTAGTAGTTCACGGTTCTGTGGGTCTTTTCAGCTGAGGCAAAGCAGCATGCACAGAGAAGGAGGCTCTTCTCCATGGCCCTGCTCTTTTGACAATCCCTGCCAGGGCTGATAACTAATAGCTAGAGTCCTGTAATACTGGCCCTGCACACATGTGCTGAAGAACTAGCTGCAATGTGACTGTGCAGATCCTCTGTTAGATCCAGTCCACACCCAGTCATGCCACAGCATGACACAGGGGCCAGCAGCAGTTGCCCATATGAAGTGCCCAGAGGGAAATCTAGAGTGCCTCTTTTCTTCAGCTGTTGCACTGCAAGGAAGGCAACAAAGCAGAACATCTGGGGGCAGCCATCTGGAGCATACTTTCTTCAAATCCTTCTGGGATGGTTTTGGAAATCACCTTCTTAGTTAGAACAACTGGACAGTGAATGAAGGAAACTGGTTAGATTTGCAGTTCTGCACACTCTCCTTCTCCTAAACCGTTTGCAGCAGGGCAGAGAGTACGTGGAAGCTGCTCCCTGAATAAGACCAAAGGGAGCCAATACCTTGTTATGCAGGTTAGCTGGGACAACTCAGCTCCAGAAACCGCTTTTCCCAATAGACTGACCAGTTTGACAAGCTTGTAACTCAGATCTATCCCCTTTCCCTTGTGAAACCAGTCTGTATTGTAGGCATGGGGAGACATTGGTGATAAGAGTCCAGGGACAGATCTTGGGCTTGGTGATTGCCAGCCATGCAAAGAAACACAATGAACTATGAGCACTGGAGTGGCCAATGGCAGGTGAGCAGTGACTCATGTCCAAAGCTGCTCTCTTGTGACGTGGGGCCATCTGGCAATATCTTTGGATTAGAGGATATCCAGGGTGAGGACCTTCACTATCCTTTTGCCCTCACAGGGCAGTGTCCTCAAGCCAGGAGAGTTGTGAAAGCAGCTGCCACAACTAGGTCCAGTGTCCACATTCTTCTCATTCTGGAGAGATAACGCCCCTATAGGCCCCAGCAAGCCTCTTGGAAAAGAACAGTGAGATCCATGGGAGCAATAAGGAAGAGCTGCAAAATGATTAGAACTGGAAGCAGGCTGGTCAGGTGATTGCTGAAGGGACCACTACTGAAAGCTGGGCGTCTAAGACCGGTGCAGCCGCTGATTGTGCCGGCTCAGGCAGCTGAGCCAGCCTGCCTACTAGCCAGCCTCTAGCAGCTGCAGCTAGGACGGTGTGGTGTGCCCTGACAACGTGAATACTTTATGCCTCGTGGAAAGCCATTTCCACATGTAAGATGAGCTAGAATGACCCTTACAGGCTTCTGCCAGCCCATACTAATCGCACCAGTAAGAAGCCCTTTTGAAGGCAAATGGTCATTTTACTTCACAACCACCTTTACCCCACCCTGCCCAGGGAACCAATCAACTCCAGGCTGCACAGCATCCTCTTGCTTCTGCTTTGTACTTGTGCTACTCCTCCTTCCAGTCTTTCACTTGTGCACTGTGGGCTGAAAGAAGGAGCTATCAGAGAATTTTGCAATTTAATCCTGCACAACCTTTTCTAAACTGGCTTGCAGGAACAAAGTGTGAGGCAAACTGACCCAAATTCTGGTACTCTTTAGTTGCCTGAGTCACATTGACCTCCAAATCTCATCGTCTGTACTGGAACGTTCAGGGGTTTTACAGTCTTGAGAGAGAGGGATGCAATCTGATCAGGAACCAATTCTTTATCAACATTGCCTTGAAAAAGGGGGGAAAAAAGAAAATCATTACAGAACTTTCTATGCAAATCAGAGAATTGTAGGCTTAATTTAAGAATGCAGCTAAAAGCACAGCTGATGCAGGCTCCACAGACCTTCCACCTCTAAAAGCTGTAGCAAGGAGGAAAAGCAGAAAGTACCACCAGACATGATCTGTGTGCTTTTGCTCACACCACACTGTAGCCTGAACTGTCGTGTTGTAGCTGTGAGATAGTTTCTTCCATGTGAGTACTGCCAGTGTCAAAGTCTCATGGATCTGTACACATCCATAAGGAAGCCATAGAATCATAGAATTGTCAGGGTTTGAAGGGACCCCAAGGATCATCTAGTTCCAAACACCCTGCCATGGGCAGGGACACCTCACACTAGAGCAGGTTGCTCACAGCCACATCCAGCCTGGACTTAAAAACCTCCAGGGATGAGGCTTCCACCACCTTCCTGGGCAACCTGTGCCAGTGTCTCACCTCCCTCATGGGGAAGAACTTCTTCCTAACATCCAGTCTGAATCTACCCACTTCTAGTTTTGTTCCATTCCTCCTAGTCATGCATGAGCACACATGCAAAGAGCCACATACTCCTACATGGTCCAGCTCTGCTCAGAGAAGCCACAGATGCACATGCCCATTCGCAGAGGGAGCTGTGCAGGGCTGCAGATGCACATCCTTTACACCACAGTGTTGCTGTCAGTCCTCCCACAAGTGTTTCTTACACTTCTTAGCATCTTGTTCTGAACCCCTGCAAGTCTCAGCAACTCTGGTGTCTCATTAACCAGCCCTGGGACCTTCCAACACTCTAAGGGTTGAGTATCCTTCCCACTGTACCTCCAAAGGTGAGGAGCATTGCTGTCTTGCTCAGAGCATAGCTTTGAGGTCCCTTTCCTCTCCCCTCCCTCTCACTCGCCACTCAGCAGTCCCAGCTCTTCTTTGGGGTGTCTAGTGTGAGGAGTGACAGTATTTCCCTCCAGCAGCAGCTGCTGGCTGCCTGCCAGGCCCAGGCAGCCGTCGCTTCCCCTTCTTACTACCAAGCGAGCTTTGGAGTTTCAGTTGATGTTGTCACGTGGCCGAGCGCTCGAGGGCGGTTTCTTTTGGAGAAAATGCCAGTTTCTCACTGTCTGCCCTAGGAGCTCTGATATTTCCCCACTCTTGGATGAATCATAAGCATGAGAGCTGGAAAACCCTCGTGTGTCATCTTTCGTGACTCCCCTTTGTATCTCTCAGTGAGTGGAGGTTCGTTACCAAGGGTGGATCCCTCAAGGCTTTTCTTGTCCCACAGAAATGATTCACATGCCAGGGCTTTACTGCTCCCCTGGGAAGGTAATTCCCCTGATCCCTTAGAGACCATACCACCAGGAAATGCTTTCCAAGGACCAGACAGAGTCTTTCCTTTAATTGAGCTTATTTTCAGTCGTAGCCCTTCAGGCTGCTCTACACTTTCTTTTTGCTTGACATCATCTGGCAATTTTACAGCCTTGCTGTGCCCCATGCAGTCACCCCAGACACCACCCAAGCAGGCACAAAATCTTCTCTCTGCCATAAACCAGAGGATCCAAAGGTCTCTGTGTACCCATGAACACCTCTTGCCCAACCCCTTTCCTGCACACGTGAAATATCTCTCTAGAGGCAGCACTTTACTCATCCACATGTCTATAAAAGGTAAATTGCGTCAGACTGCTCTGGCAAAATGAGGTTATCAATAGCAGTGCTGGCATACAGTGGTTTGTGAAAGTCTGGAGTCAGCAAGAACTCTGGATTCAGGTGGATCTGAAGCAAGAAATGAGCAAGGTATGAAAGCTAAAAGATCCTTCCCTGTGGTTACTTAAAGTTGTCATAGTAACAAAGTGACGGCTCCGAAAGCACCATACCACCAGCATATCACAGAGATCTTCACACCTTTGCATCTTGCCAGATAGGGGTTCGTGCTTGTATTGCACATGATGACACGGCCTGCAGCTGTAGCAGGGCAAAGATGCATTGAGGACCTCATCCCAGTCAAAAAACAGATCTACAAATCCTGCAGAAGGTCTTGTCCCACCTTAAGGTTTCCCTTACTGGCAGCATCGTGGCATCATTGTTGCATGTCTGTTGACTTTACGCTGTGGAATGCACACATGACAGAGGTAGCAGGTTGTGGCTGTCTCAAACAGTATCAAATAGTTTTCATTTTCTGTCCCATCCTCTTCAATTTCCCTCTTTCTTTCCAAATGGCCTTGTCACTGGCTCGAACCACTAGTATTCCTGGTGTGACTGTGCCACTTCAGACAGTGGCCAGGTTCACATTCTTTCTCTAAATATTGAACTACCATCATCAGAGACAGAGTGCCAGGTGAGACAGACCCCTGGTCTGATTTACTGCTGCATTCCTCATATTCTGTGGTGGCAGCTGGGGAATTTCTTTCATCTCAGTCGATTTCAATCCATGGAGGATTTTGTTGACGTTCTGGCCTGAAGCATTTACTTTTCCCTGAAATAAATCCTTCCTTTGTTGAGAAATTGAATGTATCCTGAGTTTTAGAGGAATCAGTGGTCACCAGGGTGCCCACAGGTGGTGTGATTTAATGTCCTCTGCTCCCTGGATACTGTTGGCTAATATATATTATAGTGGCTCAGTTCTCCTCTCAGCCTAGCATCTCTCACAGTATGCCTCCACCAAGTCACCCAGGGAGAGGTAGTCCCAAGCAGGAACCTCAGCTCACAGAAGAGAATGGGAATGAAAGTCAGATGAGCTTCACTGCTTAGGAATACTTCAGATCTGGAATATTTGTGATTCAGTGGAGAGTGCTCTGATTTTTTTTCATCCCAAACAATCCAATCATTCCTACAGAAACATCCTGTACACTTAACCCTCAGTGCACTTTCTGCTAGAAGCAAAGGGCCACTGCCTAATCTGGCTTAACCTCTTCACCAACCAGCTCCCCTTATTTGAGAAGCTATACCTCTGGCCTGTGTCATATCTCCAAGTGGCACCTTGCATTCCATCCTGATACTTTGCTAAGCAGCAAATCAAACCCAAGGACACACTTCTTGAGATTTGCTCTCAAGATAGTGGGATCAAAGCACTTCAGTAGACAGGGGTGATATGGGTGGCCACACTTTGCCTGCTTGAGAAGACTTGGCCTTAGTTTTTAATAGATAGTGCTTGCCTGCTTGAACTTGAAGCAGGGTGCAGCAGACCTGTGTGGCATTGCTCAGTGTGTGTACTCTTGAATGGTCGGAGAAATAGTCTCTACAGAGATAAGAGTCTGTCATGCTTATCAGTAGGCTTTCTTTTCTTTCTGTCTTTTTTTATGGTGCCGAAAGCTGCTATGGTGATTGTTATTCATGGTTATTGTTGGTGTGGCTTGTTATTTCTCCACATCCATCATCCAGGAAAAGGAAACTTGGTTTGCTGTCAGCAGTGCAAGATCTTCTCTTGACTCACGCAGGCTGTTCAACAGGTGTGTGACCTTTGCCTTTTCCCCGCCAGCCTGTCCAGTGTCAGTAGTCATTCTGCTCTCATGTCTCAGCAACGTTTTCCTTGGCTTAGTGAGGGTTTCTTCTCTGGAAAGAGAGGCTTAATGTAGGATTCACAATCTGCTTCATTGACTGGATCTTAAAAATAGTAGAATGGCTTAGGCTGGATGAGACCTTAAGGATCATCTAGTTCCAAACCACCTGCCGTGGGCAGTGACACTTTCCACTAGATCAGTGTGCTCAAACCCCCATCCAGCCTGACCTTGAACACTCCTAGGGATGAGGCATCCTCAACCTCTCTGGACATCCGTTTTCCAGTTCCTCATCATCCTGACAGTAAAGAATTTCTTCCTAATGTCTAATCTAAATCTGCTATCTCTGTTTACTCCTTGTCCTCTCTCTACACTCTCTGATAGTATCTCCCCATCTTTCCTGTAGGCCCTTTTAAGTACTGGAAGGCTGTTCTGAGGCGTCCTCAGAGCCTTCTCTTCTCCAGGCTCAAAAATCCCAACTCTCTCAGCTTGTCCTCACAGAGGAGGTGCTCCAGACCTCTGATCCTCTTTGTGGTCCTCATCTGGCCCCACACAAGCAGGTCCATATCTTTCTTGTGCTGGGGACCCCAGAGCTAAATGCACCAACAGTGTTCTGAACATTTGCAGGGCTAAATAGCTGTGGTTTTGGGAGCTTTGGGGTGAGTCAGTGGAAAAAACTGGCTGCTCTAGAAAGGCTAAGACTGACTCATAGCTCAAGAAAAGCCCAAAGAGTGCCAAATCCAGCTGCAGTTTAGGTAGGGGAATGGGAGAAAAGGCATTTGCATGCAACTGTGTCCTACTGCTCCAGCAATGTGACCCCACCCTGTAGCAGAGAAAGATGTCTCACGCTTAACAAATGGAAAGAGTATCCTGTCAGTTCCCAGTGCTCTGCCAGGTTCTCAGTCTAGTGGGAGGAAAAGTCCATGCCTGTAGCATTGCAGTATCATCAGAGGCAGAAATGACATTCCAGTGCCGTTTGTTCACCCACTTGCCCCTCTGGGATTGTTCTTTAGTGTTTTATTTTAAAAGGGCAGGGAGAGATGAAGGAAGGGGAAAGGGAATGAGTAGAGAGGGAGGCTTGTGCTTTAGCTCACAAAGAATCAAAACTGAGCACATATCCCCCAGGAGAGTTTGCATTTGATACTGTGTGTGTTCAGGGAGAGGTGCTGACGTTCTCAGGAAGTAGGTGCACAGAAAGCACCTGAACTAACACTGCTCTCAAACTGTGTGAGAATAGGGCAGAAAAAGCAAAGGGAATAAAGGATTTGGGGGCTTTATTGGTGTATTGGTCAAATTTCTGGGTGTGGTTTGGGGGTTTTCAGATTAAAAAGTAGCACTTATCCCTCATTTTCATTTCTGACTACAAACAAACAATTTAAAAGGACTGTTCTAGTCCTCTGGGCTATCATGAAAGTAGGGGTTTAGCCTTTCAAGTATAGGGATGTTCTGGTTTTGTGGTTTTTAAATCCTCAAAAATAATCAGCAAAAAAAAAGCCCCTGCTGAATTAGTTCTTAAGGAGGCCATAGAAAAATCATTCATCTAAGACAGAAGAAAGTTTTGCCACTGTTCAATAAAGGTAAATTTCAGAGCAGGTGTATGCATGTCAATGCACTGTAATGACAAGAGCACTCAGTACAGTCTGTCTAAAGCCAAAGTGATCACAAAATAGGCTGAATAATAGTTATAAAGGATGGGAAGATTTGGCTCAGAAGCTCTATTCAAGGCACCTGCTGCAGATACATAACTTTGGCATGTGACAGCAATAGCTTCTCAGCTCATGGTACTGTGGTGATGTTCATATCAATTGCTGCCCTGCATTTTGAAACCCTCACTCTTTTTGTGGTTGGTAGAGAGAAGGGGTTTAACACTCATGTCAGTTGTGTTCCCATGTTAGCCCATATGTAGTATTGAGAACCTGAAGTAAAAAATAACTGTCACTACAGTAAGAAAGGAACTCCTAAGAGGGCTGTATTTTATCCATGATCATCCCTAAGGGAGATATTGTGATAAGAGAGGGCTTGGTGACAAGGCCATCCAGGTAAATCAAGCCCTAGAGCATGAGGAGTTTAAGACACCTCAAAGCAGACAAGCAAGCCCAGCTTATGCTCAAGAAACCAGAGCTAAACACCTCGAGAGAGTATTCCTAGCTGAAGGAAACCTCTCAGTGGACATGTTCTTGCTGAGGAGATAAGACCAATCACCAAACCTAATCTGTCTTTCTAAGGGGTGGCCTCATTTCAGCGGGAGGAGTGACCTAACAGAGCTGGTTCCCTGAGATTCCACACTCAAGGAATTCCTCCTGGTATCAGCTAATGCTGAACTGGACAAAAAGCCAGTGATGGAGAAGCCTGTCTGCCTGTTGAGGTTTGGGAAAGTGTATCCAAAGCAGTGCAAGAAATAGCTGCAGCGTTTTACAGGAATACACTCCCACACATGGCCACCCTGAGAGGAAAGACAGAAGTGGAGAAGGAGGAGTCACTGAGTGGAAAAAAATCAAACCACTGCATTTATGGCACTTTGCAAAGCCTTTTGTTACGCTTTGCATGAAAGACTTTGTAAAATATAATTGTGTTGTTCCATGACAATGTTTACCACACCCTGTACAAATGGTGACAGCATCAAACGTTACCTGAGTCACCTGCACCAAAATAACTTGACAGCTAACATTAATCACATGGATGATACTACTTTTCAGTACTAGCACAACCCAGGGAAAGAGCCACACAGCCCTGTAGAACTTTCTAGGAAGCAGTTTTTCACTAGCCACAGAATGGGATCAGTAAACTCTTGTGCCTGATTTCTGTGGCTGTACTGCATGATTACAAGTAGGTGCCTGGAAGCATGAGAAATATACTCATTCCCTTAGTGTGAGTTGTCTGCACGTTTAGATTTGTTCCTTGCATTTCATGTTTTCAAGGGAGAAGGCAGCAGCCTTAATGGAAAGTACTATGAAAGCTATCTGAAGCACATTGCCTCTCCTTTGCAATGATATGTTCAACACTGACAGGGAATCTCACAAGAAGACTAAAAGCTTGCAGGGTACAGAGGCAAAAACAGAAGCCCCAGCCAAAGAGTAATTTGCATTACAAGAGAACCTTATCGCAGTAATAAAGTGATCTGCGTGCCTCAAGTTCTAAAAAGGAAATGGGCAGTTTTCATGGCAAGCCTAAGAATCGTCCTCTTCCCCAGAACACCTCAGTGGCTTTACAGTTCTGCTTATTCTCTTCTTCACGTAATGGAGCAAGTAGTGGTAACCTCCTAGTCCGTTCTTCATCACTGCTCAATACCTAATGCTCCCAGGAACACATGGTCCTCCACCCTGCACTACTGATCCATGTAATCAGACCAGCTGAAGGAGACTGTGCCATGAGACAGAAAAGGAGACCAGGAAAGGAAAACTTCTCTAGACCTCTGTGAATCCTGTGGGCAAAAACTCCTCTTCCTGGAGTGTAGACCTAGATTATGTCATTTTTACTTCACGTAACCACACATCAAATGAAGCAACCTCTGTACGTACTCAGGCTAATTTTAAAATGCCCCCAAGCTCTACATGTCCTTGCAGACTGGCTCTTATAGGCTTTATTTAACCTCTTGAGCAACTCCCTCTTGACAAAGATTTTTGAAAGGTTTTAGTGATGAGGTTTTTTTAGTGACTGCATGCGTCCAGAATGGATGTAAGATCAGCTTTGTTTTCTTGCATATAAATAAAGCTTGTAGTAAAGCTACCCCTTGATTAAGCCACCTCCTCCCTCTGTTTTTGTCTTCCAGAGCTCCTCGTATCGGTGACACTACCTAGAAGAGACCCAAGATGTTGGTGCTACTGGCTGGCATCTTTGTGGTGCACATTGCCACTGTCATCATGCTCTTTGTCTCCACCATTGCCAATGTAAGTATAGACTGCCCTGGATGATGCCTTCCGCAGCTGCAGCCAGCCTGACATGGGAAAGGGTGGGCAGGTGCTCAGGTCTAGAGGCGAGGGACACTCACAGTCATGAGAAAACATTCAAGCAGTGCTGGGTGTACTCAGGACACAGAAAAGCAGCTGGCATGGTATAGGAAGCAGCCCCTGCTCCCAAACCGCAGAGCCAGCAGCACCACAACATTCATCTAAGAGAATGCAGCGAGGGGCAGAGGAGATCAGCAGATGACGGTTCCGAAGAGCTATTTATCCTCGCATCTGGAGGCACAACTGGGCGCTCCGCCGTGCCCGTCTGCGTGGCGGGCAGCACGCCGAGGCCTGGGGCTAGGGCGGGGGCCGCCAGCGCTACGGCCGCTGGGCAGCCCCAGCGGAGGGGAAACCCGGGGCGAGGCTGACCCCTGGCGGTTCTGCGGGGGCGGCGCGGCCCTGTTTTCCCCCCGCCCCCCGGCACCTTTTGGTGGAGCGGATTTCGGGATAGGGCTCTCGCTTTCTCGCCTCTCCGTGCTCTCCTGCTGCCTAGGACGGGGAGCAGGACGACATAAGCAATTTCCCCCCTAAGACGGGAACTGATTTATCATAGAATCCTTTCAGTTGGGAAAGACCCTCGCAATCAGAGTCCAACTATTAGCCCTACTCTACCAAGGCCATCACTAAATCGTATCCCCAAGCACCACATCTACACGGCTTTTAAACGCATCCAGTCTTGGTGACTCCATCGCCTCCCTGGGCAGCCTGTCCCAATGCCTGACAAGCCCTTCAGTGATTCTTTTTTTGTTCTTTTCCCCCTAATGTCCAGCCTAAACCTCCCCTGGTGCAGCTTGAGGCCATTCCCTCTTTTTGTATCACTAATAATTTGGGAGAAGAGACCAAAACCCACCTCACTACAACCTCCCTTCGGGTAGTTGTAGAGAGCAATAAGGTCTCCCCTCAGCCTCCTTTTCTGCAGACTAAATAACCCCAGTTCCCTCAGCTGCTCCTCATAAGACTTGTTCTCTAGGACCCTTCACCAGCTTAGTTGCTCTTCTCTGGACCCATTCCAGCACCTCAATGTGTATTGTATTGAGATGCCCCAAACTGATCACATTACTCAAAGCATGGCTTCACCAATGCAGAATACAGAGGGATGATCCCTTCCCTGGTCCTGCTTGACTTCCCCAGTGTTTTGCCTGGACCAAATGCCTCCTGGCTTTGGGAACCTGCATCATCTCCCACCTGCTTCAGCTGTTGTTCTTCTGCCCACACATGCTTTGTCAGCTCTCTGGCTGGTGGAACGTGGGCTAGTCTTGCTGTCCTTGCAGTTTAGTCTGACAACTGGCCAAAAGAGCAAGGAAGCTGCCCTCCCTCTTGACACAACTGTTTCATCGTGTTTCAGGTTTGGATGGTGGGTTCTTACGCCACAGAAACAGTCTCCTCGGGACTCTGGCTACTGTGCAACAGGACCTGCGATACGCTGCCAGTCAGCAGTGATGATGAGGGTAAGTTATGTCTGCATATTCCTTGCAGTGATCAGTTTCAGGATCTGGGTGCACAATACTGGGACTGAGTCCTGAACCTTCTCAAATCTATTCCCTGTGTGTTCACAGCTGCCCTCAGAGCCACGCAAGCCTTTATGATCCTCTCGATCATTTTCTCCGTCATTGCTCTCGCCATGTTCATTGTCCAGCTCTTCACCCTGGAGAAAGGCAAACGTTTCTACATCACTGGAGCCATCATGCTGGTTTGCTGTAAGTATGCACACCTTGTGATGGATTTGTTTGTGTGCCACTGCCTCTGCAAGCCCAAGTAGCCACACATCTGCCCCACATGGCCATCAGGGAAGGCTGTCAGCCAGCTAAATGTTTCCAGTGACCAAATTCTTTTGTGCGTGTGACAAAACAAAGCACTGAGGAATTGGAAAGTGCTGGGTTGTTGGTGTTTTGTTTTGTTTTAAAACTTTGTACAATGAAAATGTTTCCAAATTGTCATTAGAAAAGCCCAGGGGATTTTGCAAAATACCTTTTGAAAGACAACAAAAAGGATTCTGGTATTTGGAAGGGGCAAGGGAATAAAGTTAGACAGCTACTGCTCCTCCGATTCTACACGTAGCACCAAACTGTCTGCGGATCTTATTGCTGATTTCCTCCTAACAAAGGTTTATTCCCCATGGCATCCACTAAACAAGCCCCAAGTGTCTTATGTCATCATCTTTGCAAGAGAAATTCTCCCATAAATAAGCCTAATGGGCAGCAGCCTCTCTCTCATGGCACAAGATGTACATTACAACCTCAGAGGAACAACAGTACTTTAGAAGTCCTGCAGCAGTGCTGGTTTCTGTGTATTTTTCAACTCTCTTTTCCTCTTTTTTTTTCCCCCACAGGGATGTGCATTCTGATTGGAGTCTCCATTTACACAGCTCGGTTCACAGGAGTGTTCAGAGAGTTCGAACGTCCTCACCATGGCTACTGCTTCATATTAGC
This sequence comes from Melanerpes formicivorus, assembly GCF_026170545.1. Lineage (NCBI taxonomy): Eukaryota > Metazoa > Chordata > Aves > Piciformes > Picidae > Melanerpes > Melanerpes formicivorus. The sequence goes on from NW_027144859.1 coordinate 29,799, forward strand.
CTGGATTTGCTTTTGTTTCAGTTTCATCATTGGCATTCTCTACCTTGTTCTTAGGAAAAAATAAGCCTGATGGGAATCCAGGGGAGAGGGTTGGCTACTGGGAACGGGGAAGAATTGCTCTGCTGAGAGAACTATTGGGCCGATAGACAGAAATGGCCACTATCATCACCACTGCCACCACCACAGAAAAATCACTAACAAAGCTAGAACCTTCAGAATGCCCTTCACCAAAAAGAGGGAGAAACAGCTCCAATTGATCTAGCACTCCTGGGGCTGCTGCACCAGAAATCTGCAAGTGACCCAGACAGCTCTTCTCCTTTTCTGCAAAGTCATGTCAGATCGTCACAAAGCTTCAAGCTCAGCAGTGATGATTGAAGAGCACCACAAAAACAAGGGCTACATCTCTTTCCCTTCCTAGAGCCCTTCTCATTTACTTTTTTGGTGTGCCTTGTGGGTTTGGGCAGTATGAGGCTTATGACCCCTTTTTGTCTTTTGAAACATATGGGATGGGCCTTTTTGTTACATTTTATGTATATATATATATGCACATATGTGAAAGCTAAAGACATCAAATTGAGAAGCAATAGAAATCAGACTACATTCCTAGTAAAATGTCTACAGAAATAAGGCAGCAATATTTTTTTTGGCTGTTCTGTTTATTATTTGATATTTCCATAGCTGAATCAGATGCATGTAAGAAGGGCAAATCCACGGGTGTGGATGATGGACAGAGACAGAGAAAGAGAGAGAAAGTATGGAGATAAAGATACACAGGGACTCCTAATTACAGAGCATGAAGTTGCTCAATGATGCACAAGCAGGGAAGGAATCACCTGAGTGTGTGTCTACACTGAAATCTTCTGTTCAGCTCCACAACGTGGTAACAGCCCTGCAAAATGGCAGATCTTTACTGACACAGGTCCTTACCTGTAGGCAGGGTGTTTTTCCCACATAGTCATCCAGTACATAGTATTAACTGAACCTTGCGACACAGCTCATCTCCAAAGCGAGTGATACTAGAGCACAGAGGAGATGTACAGAGGAAATGTAATGAGAGGTTAGGAGAAACGAGGCAGAGCTTGTGAGTTCTGCTCTTCAGGGCTGCCCAACCTTAGGCCAGTCATTTAACCTGGTGCTTTTTTCCATCTGCCCAATCCTTCCATTAAAACTATACCTACCTCCCAGGGTTGCTGAGAAATTTGGAGTCGGCTCTGTAACGCAAGGTCCCCATGCGAAAGGCTGGCAGGCAGGGGAAAGTAGGGCACTGCTGCTGCTGCAACCCACAAGTTTCTGTCAGCTCAATGAATCTCAGTCACTAGTGGCATTTGTAAGGGACAAAAGGTCAAAACTTCCTGTGATTCCATCCACAACTAAAAGGCAGAGATCATAAAAAAAATCTTTTCAGGTGCAGATTGTGCATGGATGATATTTACACCCTCCCCCCCTCCTCTCTCTCTTTCTCTCTTTTCTGTTACATTTTCATCTTTTGTAGACTTTATAAATTTGGTGGATCTATTCTAGTACTGTATTTTGCTGTTTCATTAACAAAGGTTATTTCATATGTAGTCCTTGTAAATATTTTGAAATGTGTATTTTTAACCTTGAGGGTAGAAAAATAAAACCTAATCCCCTTTATAATAAAGAGGTTT
>NW_027144860.1:0-31436 GCF_026170545.1 Melanerpes formicivorus
GATTTCGAGAGTGAGCGAAACTAATGAAAACATTGTTGGGGTAAAACCTAAAGGGAAAGACCTAGCACCAAATCCAATTTGCCATCTGATCTAACTTCTGGAGGCAGTCAAAATGATCCTTAGAATTCTTCCCTACCTTATTCCTGTGCTGAGATACAGGCTGCTCCAACCTGCTGTAAAATGCTTGATTTCGAGAGTGAGCGAAACTAATGAAAACATTGTTGGGGTAAAACCTAAAGGGAAAGACCTAGCACCAAATCCAATTTGCCATCTGATCTAACTTCTGGAGGCAGTCAAAATGATCCTTAGAATTCTTCCCTACCTTATTCCTGTGCTGAGATACAGGCTGCTCCAACCTGCTGTAAAATGCTTGATTTCGAGAGTGAGCGAAACTAATGAAAACATTGTTGGGGTAAAACCTAAAGGGAAAGACCTAGCACCAAATCCAATTTGCCATCTGATCTAACTTCTGGAGGCAGTCAAAATGAGCCTTAGAATTCTTCCCTACCTTATTCCTGTGCTGAGATACAGGCTGCTCCAACCTGCTGTAAAATGCTTGATTTCGAGAGTGAGCGAAACTAATGAAAACATTGTTGGGGTAAAACCTAAAGGGAAAGACCTAGCACCAAATCCAATTTGCCATCTGATCTAACTTCTGGAGGCAGTCAAAATGAGCCTTAGAATTCTTCCCTACCTTATTCCTGTGCTGAGATACAGGCTGCTCCAACCTGCTGTAAAATGCTTGATTTCGAGAGTGAGCGAAACTAATGAAAACATTGTTGGGGTAAAACCTAAAGGGAAAGACCTAGCACCAAATCCAATTTGCCATCTGATCTAACTTCTGGAGGCAGTCAAAATGAGCATTTGAATTCTTCCCTACCTTATTCCTGTGCTGAGATACAGGCTGCTCCAACCTGCTGTAAAATGCTTGATTTCGAGAGTGAGCGAAACTAATGAAAACATTGTTGGGGTAAAACCTAAAGGGAAAGACCTAGCACCAAATCCAATTTGCCATCTGATCTAACTTCTGGAGGCAGTCAAAATGAGCATTTGAATTCTTCCCTACCTTATTCCTGTGCTGAGATACAGGCTGCTCCAACCTGCTGTAAAATGCTTGATTTCGAGAGTGAGCGAAACTAATGAAAACATTGTTGGGGTAAAACCTAAAGGGAAAGACCTAGCACCAAATCCAATTTGCCATCTGATCTAACTTCTGGAGGCAGTCAAAATGATCCTTAGAATTCTTCCCTACCTTATTCCTGTGCTGAGATACAGGCTGCTCCAACCTGCTGTAAAATGCTTGATTTCGAGAGTGAGCGAAACTAATGAAAACATTGTTGGGGTAAAACCTAAAGGGAAAGACCTAGCACCAAATCCAATTTGCCATCTGATCTAACTTCTGGAGGCAGTCAAAATGATCCTTAGAATTCTTCCCTACCTTATTCCTGTGCTGAGATACAGGCTGCTCCAACCTGCTGTAAAATGCTTGATTTCGAGAGTGAGCGAAACTAATGAAAACATTGTTGGGGTAAAACCTAAAGGGAAAGACCTAGCACCAAATCCAATTTGCCATCTGATCTAACTTCTGGAGGCAGTCAAAATGAGCCTTAGAATTCTTCCCTACCTTATTCCTGTGCTGAGATACAGGCTGCTCCAACCTGCTGTAAAATGCTTGATTTCGAGAGTGAGCGAAACTAATGAAAACATTGTTGGGGTAAAACCTAAAGGGAAAGACCCTAGCACCAAATCCAATTTGCCATCTGATCTAACTTCTGGAGGCAGTCAAAATGATCCTTAGAATTCTTCCCTACCTTATTCCTGTGCTGAGATACAGGCTGCTCCAACCTGCTGTAAAATGCTTGATTTCGAGAGTGAGCGAAACTAATGAAAACATTGTTGGGGTAAAACCTAAAGGGAAAGACCTAGCACCAAATCCAATTTGCCATCTGATCTAACTTCTGGAGGCAGTCAAAATGAGCCTTAGAATTCTTCCCTACCTTATTCCTGTGCTGAGATACAGGCTGCTCCAACCTGCTGTAAAATGCTTGATTTCGAGAGTGAGCGAAACTAATGAAAACATTGTTGGGGTAAAACCTAAAGGGAAAGACCTAGCACCAAATCCAATTTGCCATCTGATCTAACTTCTGGAGGCAGTCAAAATGATCCTTAGAATTCTTCCCTACCTTATTCCTGTGCTGAGATACAGGCTGCTCCAACCTGCTGTAAAATGCTTGATTTCGAGAGTGAGCGAAACTAATGAAAACATTGTTGGGGTAAAACCTAAAGGGAAAGACCTAGCACCAAATCCAATTTGCCATCTGATCTAACTTCTGGAGGCAGTCAAAATGAGCATTTGAATTCTTCCCTACCTTATTCCTGTGCTGAGATACAGGCTGCTCCAACCTGCTGTAAAATGCTTGATTTCGAGAGTGAGCGAAACTAATGAAAACATTGTTGGGGTAAAACCTAAAGGGAAAGACCTAGCACCAAATCCAATTTGCCATCTGATCTAACTTCTGGAGGCAGTCAAAATGAGCATTTGAATTCTTCCCTACCTTATTCCTGTGCTGAGATACAGGCTGCTCCAACCTGCTGTAAAATGCTTGATTTCGAGAGTGAGCGAAACTAATGAAAACATTGTTGGGGTAAAACCTAAAGGGAAAGACCTAGCACCAAATCCAATTTGCCATCTGATCTAACTTCTGGAGGCAGTCAAAATGAGCCTTAGAATTCTTCCCTACCTTATTCCTGTGCTGAGATACAGGCTGCTCCAACCTGCTGTAAAATGCTTGATTTCGAGAGTGAGCGAAACTAATGAAAACATTGTTGGGGTAAAACCTAAAGGGAAAGACCTAGCACCAAATCCAATTTGCCATCTGATCTAACTTCTGGAGGCAGTCAAAATGAGCCTTAGAATTCTTCCCTACCTTATTCCTGTGCTGAGATACAGGCTGCTCCAACCTGCTGTAAAATGCTTGATTTCGAGAGTGAGCGCAACTAATGAAAACATTGTTGGGGTAAAACCTAAAGGGAAAGACCTAGCACCAAATCCAATTTGCCATCTGATCTAACTTCTGGAGGCAGTCAAAATGATCCTTAGAATTCTTCCCTACCTTATTCCTGTGCTGAGATACAGGCTGCTCCAACCTGCTGTAAAATGCTTGATTTCGAGAGTGAGCGAAACTAATGAAAACATTGTTGGGGTAAAACCTAAAGGGAAAGACCTAGCACCAAATCCAATTTGCCATCTGATCTAACTTCTGGAGGCAGTCAAAATGAGCCTTAGAATTCTTCCCTACCTTATTCCTGTGCTGAGATACAGGCTGCTCCAACCTGCTGTAAAATGCTTGATTTCGAGAGTGAGCGAAACTAATGAAAACATTGTTGGGGTAAAACCTAAAGGGAAAGACCTAGCACCAAATCCAATTTGCCATCTGATCTAACTTCTGGAGGCAGTCAAAATGATCCTTAGAATTCTTCCCTACCTTATTCCTGTGCTGAGATACAGGCTGCTCCAACCTGCTGTAAAATGCTTGATTTCGAGAGTGAGCGAAACTAATGAAAACATTGTTGGGGTAAAACCTAAAGGGAAAGACCTAGCACCAAATCCAATTTGCCATCTGATCTAACTTCTGGAGGCAGTCAAAATGATCCTTAGAATTCTTCCCTACCTTATTCCTGTGCTGAGATACAGGCTGCTCCAACCTGCTGTAAAATGCTTGATTTCGAGAGTGAGCGAAACTAATGAAAACATTGTTGGGGTAAAACCTAAAGGGAAAGACCTAGCACCAAATCCAATTTGCCATCTGATCTAACTTCTGGAGGCAGTCAAAATGATCCTTAGAATTCTTCCCTACCTTATTCCTGTGCTGAGATACAGGCTGCTCCAACCTGCTGTAAAATGCTTGATTTCGAGAGTGAGCGAAACTAATGAAAACATTGTTGGGGTAAAACCTAAAGGGAAAGACCTAGCACCAAATCCAATTTGCCATCTGATCTAACTTCTGGAGGCAGTCAAAATGAGCCTTAGAATTCTTCCCTACCTTATTCCTGTGCTGAGATACAGGCTGCTCCAACCTGCTGTAAAATGCTTGATTTCGAGAGTGAGCGAAACTAATGAAAACATTGTTGGGGTAAAACCTAAAGGGAAAGACCTAGCACCAAATCCAATTTGCCATCTGATCTAACTTCTGGAGGCAGTCAAAATGATCCTTAGAATTCTTCCCTACCTTATTCCTGTGCTGAGATACAGGCTGCTCCAACCTGCTGTAAAATGCTTGATTTCGAGAGTGAGCGAAACTAATGAAAACATTGTTGGGGTAAAACCTAAAGGGAAAGACCTAGCACCAAATCCAATTTGCCATCTGATCTAACTTCTGGAGGCAGTCAAAATGAGCCTTAGAATTCTTCCCTACCTTATTCCTGTGCTGAGATACAGGCTGCTCCAACCTGCTGTAAAATGCTTGATTTCGAGAGTGAGCGAAACTAATGAAAACATTGTTGGGGTAAAACCTAAAGGGAAAGACCTAGCACCAAATCCAATTTGCCATCTGATCTAACTTCTGGAGGCAGTCAAAATGAGCCTTAGAATTCTTCCCCTACCTTATTCCTGTGCTGAGATACAGGCTGCTCCAACCTGCTGTAAAATGCTTGATTTCGAGAGTGAGCGAAACTAATGAAAACATTGTTGGGGTAAAACCTAAAGGGAAAGACCTAGCACCAAATCCAATTTGCCATCTGATCTAACTTCTGGAGGCAGTCAAAATGATCCTTAGAATTCTTCCCTACCTTATTCCTGTGCTGAGATACAGGCTGCTCCAACCTGCTGTAAAATGCTTGATTTCGAGAGTGAGCGAAACTAATGAAAACATTGTTGGGGTAAAACCTAAAGGGAAAGACCTAGCACCAAATCCAATTTGCCATCTGATCTAACTTCTGGAGGCAGTCAAAATGAGCCTTAGAATTCTTCCCTACCTTATTCCTGTGCTGAGATACAGGCTGCTCCAACCTGCTGTAAAAATGCTTGATTTCGAGAGTGAGCGAAACTAATGAAAAACATTGTTGGGGTAAAACCTAAAGGGAAAGACCTAGCACCAAATCCAATTTGCCATCTGATCTAACTTCTGGAGGCAGTCAAAATGAGCCTTAGAATTCTTCCCTACCTTATTCCTGTGCTGAGATACAGGCTGCTCCAACCTGCTGTAAAATGCTTGATTTCGAGAGTGAGCGAAACTAATGAAAACATTGTTGGGGTAAAACCTAAAGGGAAAGACCTAGCACCAAATCCAATTTGCCATCTGATCTAACTTCTGGAGGCAGTCAAAATGAGCCTTAGAATTCTTCCCTACCTTATTCCTGTGCTGAGATACAGGCTGCTCCAACCTGCTGTAAAATGCTTGATTTCGAGAGTGAGCGAAACTAATGAAAACATTGTTGGGGTAAAACCTAAAGGGAAAGACCTAGCACCAAATCCAATTTGCCATCTGATCTAACTTCTGGAGGCAGTCAAAATGATCCTTAGAATTCTTCCCTACCTTATTCCTGTGCTGAGATACAGGCTGCTCCAACCTGCTGTAAAATGCTTGATTTCGAGAGTGAGCGAAACTAATGAAAACATTGTTGGGGTAAAACCTAAAGGGAAGGACCTAGCACCAAATCCAATTTGCCATCTGATCTAACTTCTGGAGGCAGTCAAAATGAGCATTTGAATTCTTCCCTACCTTATTCCTGTGCTGAGATACAGGCTGCTCCAACCTGCTGTAAAATGCTTGATTTCGAGAGTGAGCGAAACTAATGAAAACATTGTTGGGGTAAAACCTAAAGGGAAAGACCTAGCACCAAATCCAATTTGCCATCTGATCTAACTTCTGGATGCAGTCAAAATGATCCTTAGAATTCTTCCCTACCTTATTCCTGTGCTGAGATACAGGCTGCTCCAACCTGCTGTAAAATGCTTGATTTCGAGAGTGAGCGAAACTAATGAAAACATTGTTGGGGTAAAACCTAAAGGGAAAGACCTAGCACCAAATCCAATTTGCCATCTGATCTAACTTCTGGAGGCAGTCAAAATGATCCTTAGAATTCTTCCCTACCTTATTCCTGTGCTGAGATACAGGCTGCTCCAACCTGCTGTAAAATGCTTGATTTCGAGAGTGAGCGAAACTAATGAAAACATTGTTGGGGTAAAACCTAAAGGGAAAGACCTAGCACCAAATCCAATTTGCCATCTGATCTAACTTCTGGAGGCAGTCAAAATGAGCCTTAGAATTCTTCCCTACCTTATTCCTGTGCTGAGATACAGGCTGCTCCAACCTGCTGTAAAATGCTTGATTTCGAGAGTGAGCGAAACTAATGAAAACATTGTTGGGGTAAAACCTAAAGGGAAAGACCTAGCACCAAATCCAATTTGCCATCTGATCTAACTTCTGGAGGCAGTCAAAATGATCCTTAGAATTCTTCCCTACCTTATTCCTGTGCTGAGATACAGGCTGCTCCAACCTGCTGTAAAATGCTTGATTTCGAGAGTGAGCGAAACTAATGAAAACATTGTTGGGGTAAAACCTAAAGGGAAAGACCTAGCACCAAATCCAATTTGCCATCTGATCTAACTTCTGGAGGCAGTCAAAATGAGCCTTAGAATTCTTCCCTACCTTATTCCTGTGCTGAGATACAGGCTGCTCCAACCTGCTGTAAAATGCTTGATTTCGAGAGTGAGCGAAACTAATGAAAACATTGTTGGGGTAAAACCTAAAGGGAAAGACCTAGCACCAAATCCAATTTGCCATCTGATCTAACTTCTGGAGGCAGTCAAAATGAGCCTTAGAATTCTTCCCTACCTTATTCCTGTGCTGAGATACAGGCTGCTACCCAAACCCTGCTGTAAAATGCTTGATTTCGAGAGTGAGCGAAACTAATGAAAACATTGTTGGGGTAAAACCTAAAGGGAAAGACCTAGCACCAAATCCAATTTGCCATCTGATCTAACTTCTGGAGGCAGTCAAAATGATCCTTAGAATTCTTCCCTACCTTATTCCTGTGCTGAGATACAGGCTGCTCCAACCTGCTGTAAAATGCTTGATTTCGAGAGTGAGCGAAACTAATGAAAACATTGTTGGGGTAAAACCTAAAGGGAAGGACCTAGCACCAAATCCAATTTGCCATCTGATCTAACTTCTGGAGGCAGTCAAAATGAGCATTTGAATTCTTCCCTACCTTATTCCTGTGCTGAGATACAGGCTGCTCCAACCTGCTGTAAAATGCTTGATTTCGAGAGTGAGCGAAACTAATGAAAACATTGTTGGGGTAAAACCTAAAGGGAAAGACCTAGCACCAAATCCAATTTGCCATCTGATCTAACTTCTGGATGCAGTCAAAATGATCCTTAGAATTCTTCCCTACCTTATTCCTGTGCTGAGATACAGGCTGCTCCAACCTGCTGTAAAATGCTTGATTTCGAGAGTGAGCGAAACTAATGAAAACATTGTTGGGGTAAAACCTAAAGGGAAAGACCTAGCACCAAATCCAATTTGCCATCTGATCTAACTTCTGGAGGCAGTCAAAATGATCCTTAGAATTCTTCCCTACCTTATTCCTGTGCTGAGATACAGGCTGCTCCAACCTGCTGTAAAATGCTTGATTTCGAGAGTGAGCGAAACTAATGAAAACATTGTTGGGGTAAAACCTAAAGGGAAAGACCTAGCACCAAATCCAATTTGCCATCTGATCTAACTTCTGGAGGCAGTCAAAATGAGCCTTAGAATTCTTCCCTACCTTATTCCTGTGCTGAGATACAGGCTGCTCCAACCTGCTGTAAAATGCTTGATTTCGAGAGTGAGCGAAACTAATGAAAACATTGTTGGGGTAAAACCTAAAGGGAAAGACCTAGCACCAAATCCAATTTGCCATCTGATCTAACTTCTGGAGGCAGTCAAAATGATCCTTAGAATTCTTCCCTACCTTATTCCTGTGCTGAGATACAGGCTGCTCCAACCTGCTGTAAAATGCTTGATTTCGAGAGTGAGCGAAACTAATGAAAACATTGTTGGGGTAAAACCTAAAGGGAAAGACCTAGCACCAAATCCAATTTGCCATCTGATCTAACTTCTGGAGGCAGTCAAAATGAGCCTTAGAATTCTTCCCTACCTTATTCCTGTGCTGAGATACAGGCTGCTCCAACCTGCTGTAAAATGCTTGATTTCGAGAGTGAGCGAAACTAATGAAAACATTGTTGGGGTAAAACCTAAAGGGAAAGACCTAGCACCAAATCCAATTTGCCATCTGATCTAACTTCTGGAGGCAGTCAAAATGAGCCTTAGAATTCTTCCCTACCTTATTCCTGTGCTGAGATACAGGCTGCTCCAACCTGCTGTAAAATGCTTGATTTCGAGAGTGAGCGAAACTAATGAAAACATTGTTGGGGGTAAAACCTAAAGGGAAAGACCTAGCACCAAATCCAATTTGCCATCTGATCTAACTTCTGGAGGCAGTCAAAATGAGCCTTAGAATTCTTCCCTACCTTATTCCTGTGCTGAGATACAGGCTGCTCCAACCTGCTGTAAAATGCTTGATTTCGAGAGTGAGCGAAACTAATGAAAACATTGTTGGGGTAAAACCTAAAGGGAAAGACCTAGCACCAAATCCAATTTGCCATCTGATCTAACTTCTGGAGGCAGTCAAAATGAGCCTTAGAATTCTTCCCTACCTTATTCCTGTGCTGAGATACAGGCTGCTCCAACCTGCTGTAAAATGCTTGATTTCGAGAGTGAGCGAAACTAATGAAAACATTGTTGGGGTAGGAAAGACCTAGCACCAAATCCAATTTGCCATCTGATCTAACTTCTGGAGGCAGTCAAAATGAGCCTTAGAATTCTTCCCTACCTTATTCCTGTGCTGAGATACAGGCTGCTCCAACCTGCTGTAAAATGCTTGATTTCGAGAGTGAGCGAAACTAATGAAAACATTGTTGGGGTAAAACCTAAAGGGAAAGACCCTAGCACCAAATCCAATTTTGCCATCTGATCTAACTTCTGGAGGCAGTCAAAATGATCCTTAGAATTCTTCCCCTACCTTATTCCTGTGCTGAGATACAGGCTGCCTCCAACCTGCTGTAAAATGCTTGATTTCGAGAGTGAGCGAAACTAATGAAAACATTGTTGGGGTAAAACCTAAAGGGAAAGACCTAGCACCAAATCCAATTTGCCATCTGATCTAACTTCTGGAGGCAGTCAAAATGATCCTTAGAATTCTTCCCTACCTTATTCCTGTGCTGAGATACAGGCTGCTCCAACCTGCTGTAAAATGCTTGATTTCGAGAGTGAGCGAAACTAATGAAAACATTGTTGGGGTAAAACCTAAAGGGAAAGACCTAGCACCAAATCCAATTTGCCATCTGATCTAACTTCTGGAGGCAGTCAAAATGAGCCTTAGAATTCTTCCCTACCTTATTCCTGTGCTGAGATACAGGCTGCTCCAACCTGCTGTAAAATGCTTGATTTCGAGAGTGAGCGAAACTAATGAAACCATTGTTGGGGTAAAACCTAAAGGGAAAGACCTAGCACCAAATCCAATTTGCCATCTGATTCTAACTTCTGGAGGCAGTCAAAATGAGCCTTAGAATTCTTCCCTACCTTATTCCTGTGCTGAGATACAGGCTGCTCCAACCTGCTGTAAAATGCTTGATTTCGAGAGTGAGCGAAACTAATGAAACCATTGTTGGGGTAAAACCTAAAGGGAAAGACCTAGCACCAAATCCAATTTGCCATCTGATCTAACTTCTGGAGGCAGTCAAAATGAGCCTTAGAATTCTTCCCTACCTTATTCCTGTGCTGAGATACAGGCTGCTCCAAACCTGCTGTAAAATGCTTGATTTCGAGAGTGAGCGAAACTAATGAAAACATTGTTGGGGTAAAACCTAAAGGGAAAGACCTAGCCACCAAATCCAATTTGCCATCTGATCTAACTTCTGGAGGCAGTCAAAATGAGCCTTAGAATTCTTCCCTACCTTATTCCTGTGCTGAGATACAGGCTGCTCCAACCTGCTGTAAAATGCTTGATTTCGAGAGTGAGCGAAACTAATGAAAACATTGTTGGGGTAAAACCTAAAGGGAAAGACCTAGCACCAAATCCAATTTGCCATCTGATCTAACTTCTGGAGGCAGTCAAAATGAGCCTTAGAATTCTTCCCTACCTTATTCCTGTGCTGAGATACAGGCTGCTCCAACCTGCTGTAAAATGCTTGATTTCGAGAGTGAGCGAAACTAATGAAAACATTGTTGGGGTAAAACCTAAAGGGAAAGACCTAGCACCAAATCCAATTTGCCATCTGATCTAACTTCTGGAGGCAGTCAAAATGAGCCTTAGAATTCTTCCCTACCTTATTCCTGTGCTGAGATACAGGCTGCTCCAACCTGCTGTAAAATGCTTGATTTCGAGAGTGAGCGAAACTAATGAAAACATTGTTGGGGTAAAACCTAAAGGGAAAGACCTAGCACCAAATCCAATTTGCCATCTGATCTAACTTCTGGAGGCAGTCAAAATGAGCCTTAGAATTCTTCCCTACCTTATTCCTGTGCTGAGATACAGGCTGCTCCAACCTGCTGTAAAAATGCTTGATTTCGAGAGTGAGCGAAACTAATGAAAACATTGTTGGGGTAAAACCTAAAGGGAAAGACCTAGCACCAAATCCAATTTGCCATCTGATCTAACTTCTGGAGGCAGTCAAAATGATCCTTAGAATTCTTCCCTACCTTATTCCTGTGCTGAGATACAGGCTGCTCCAACCTGCTGTAAAATGCTTGATTTCGAGATGTGAGCGAAACTAATGAAAACATTGTTGGGGGTAAAACCTAAAGGGAAAGACCTAGCACCAAATCCAATTTGCCATCTGATCTAACTTCTGGAGGCAGTCAAAATGAGCCTTAGAATTCTTCCCTACCTTATTCCTGTGCTGAGATACAGGCTGCTCCAACCTGCTGTAAAATGCTTGATTTCGAGAGTGAGCGAAACTAATGAAAACATTGTTGGGGTAAAACCTAAAGGGAAAGACCTAGCACCAAATCCAATTTGCCATCTGATCTAACTTCTGGAGGCAGTCAAAATGAGCATTTGAATTCTTCCCTACCTTATTCCTGTGCTGAGATACAGGCTGCTCCAACCTGCTGTAAAATGCTTGATTTCGAGAGTGAGCGAAACTAATGAAACCATTGTTGGGGGTAAAACCTAAAGGGAAAGACCTAGCACCAAATCCAATTTGCCATCTGATCTAACTTCTGGAGGCAGTCAAAATGAGCCTTAGAATTCTTCCCTACCTTATTCCTGTGCTGAGATACAGGCTGCTCCAACCTGCTGTAAAATGCTTGATTTCGAGAGTGAGCGAAACTAATGAAAACATTGTTGGGGTAAAACCTAAAGGGAAAGACCTAGCACCAAATCCAATTTGCCATCTGATCTAACTTCTGGAGGCAGTCAAAATGAGCATTTGAATTCTTCCCTACCTTATTCCTGTGCTGAGATACAGGCTGCTCCAACCTGCTGTAAAATGCTTGATTTCGAGAGTGAGCGAAACTAATGAAAACATTGTTGGGGTAAAACCTAAAGGGAAAGACCTAGCACCAAATCCAATTTGCCATCTGATCTAACTTCTGGAGGCAGTCAAAATGAGCATTTGAATTCTTCCCTACCTTATTCCTGTGCTGAGATACAGGCTGCTCCAACCTGCTGTAAAATGCTTGATTTCGAGAGTGAGCGAAACTAATGAAAACATTGTTGGGGTAAAACCTAAAGGGAAAGACCTAGCACCAAATCCAATTTGCCATCTGATCTAACTTCTGGAGGCAGTCAAAATGATCCTTAGAATTCTTCCCTACCTTATTCCTGTGCTGAGATACAGGCTGCTCCAACCTGCTGTAAAATGCTTGATTTCGAGAGTGAGCGAAACTAATGAAAACATTGTTGGGGTAAAACCTAAAGGGAAAGACCTAGCACCAAATCCAATTTGCCATCTGATCTAACTTCTGGAGGCAGTCAAAATGATCCTTAGAATTCTTCCCTACCTTATTCCTGTGCTGAGATACAGGCTGCTCCAACCTGCTGTAAAATGCTTGATTTCGAGAGTGAGCGAAACTAATGAAAACATTGTTGGGGTAAAACCTAAAGGGAAAGACCTAGCACCAAATCCAATTTGCCATCTGATCTAACTTCTGGAGGCAGTCAAAATGAGCCTTAGAATTCTTCCCTACCTTATTCCTGTGCTGAGATACAGGCTGCTCCAACCTGCTGTAAAATGCTTGATTTCGAGAGTGAGCGAAACTAATGAAAACATTGTTGGGGTAAAACCTAAAGGGAAAGACCTAGCACCAAATCCAATTTGCCATCTGATCTAACTTCTGGAGGCAGTCAAAATGATCCTTAGAATTCTTCCCTACCTTATTCCTGTGCTGAGATACAGGCTGCTCCAACCTGCTGTAAAATGCTTGATTTCGAGAGTGAGCGAAACTAATGAAAACATTGTTGGGGTAAAACCTAAAGGGAAAGACCTAGCACCAAATCCAATTTGCCATCTGATCTAACTTCTGGAGGCAGTCAAAATGAGCCTTAGAATTCTTCCCTACCTTATTCCTGTGCTGAGATACAGGCTGCTCCAACCTGCTGTAAAATGCTTGATTTCGAGAGTGAGCGAAACTAATGAAAACATTGTTGGGGTAAAACCTAAAGGGAAAGACCTAGCACCAAATCCAATTTGCCATCTGATCTAACTTCTGGAGGCAGTCAAAATGATCCTTAGAATTCTTCCCTACCTTATTCCTGTGCTGAGATACAGGCTGCTCCAACCTGCTGTAAAATGCTTGATTTCGAGAGTGAGCGAAACTAATGAAAACATTGTTGGGGTAAAACCTAAAGGGAAAGACCTAGCACCAAATCCAATTTGCCATCTGATCTAACTTCTGGAGGCAGTCAAAATGAGCATTTGAATTCTTCCCTACCTTATTCCTGTGCTGAGATACAGGCTGCTCCAACCTGCTGTAAAATGCTTGATTTCGAGAGTGAGCGAAACTAATGAAAACATTGTTGGGGTAAAACCTAAAGGGAAAGACCTAGCACCAAATCCAATTTGCCATCTGATCTAACTTCTGGAGGCAGTCAAAATGAGCATTTGAATTCTTCCCTACCTTATTCCTGTGCTGAGATACAGGCTGCTCCAACCTGCTGTAAAATGCTTGATTTCGAGAGTGAGCGAAACTAATGAAAACATTGTTGGGGTAAAACCTAAAGGGAAAGACCTAGCACCAAATCCAATTTGCCATCTGATCTAACTTCTGGAGGCAGTCAAAATGAGCCTTAGAATTCTTCCCTACCTTATTCCTGTGCTGAGATACAGGCTGCTCCAACCTGCTGTAAAATGCTTGATTTCGAGAGTGAGCGAAACTAATGAAAACATTGTTGGGGTAAAACCTAAAGGGAAAGACCTAGCACCAAATCCAATTTGCCATCTGATCTAACTTCTGGAGGCAGTCAAAATGAGCCTTAGAATTCTTCCCTACCTTATTCCTGTGCTGAGATACAGGCTGCTCCAACCTGCTGTAAAATGCTTGATTTCGAGAGTGAGCGCAACTAATGAAAACATTGTTGGGGTAAAACCTAAAGGGAAAGACCTAGCACCAAATCCAATTTGCCATCTGATCTAACTTCTGGAGGCAGTCAAAATGATCCTTAGAATTCTTCCCTACCTTATTCCTGTGCTGAGATACAGGCTGCTCCAACCTGCTGTAAAATGCTTGATTTCGAGAGTGAGCGAAACTAATGAAAACATTGTTGGGGTAAAACCTAAAGGGAAAGACCTAGCACCAAATCCAATTTGCCATCTGATCTAACTTCTGGAGGCAGTCAAAATGAGCCTTAGAATTCTTCCCTACCTTATTCCTGTGCTGAGATACAGGCTGCTCCAACCTGCTGTAAAATGCTTGATTTCGAGAGTGAGCGAAACTAATGAAAACATTGTTGGGGTAAAACCTAAAGGGAAAGACCTAGCACCAAATCCAATTTGCCATCTGATCTAACTTCTGGAGGCAGTCAAAATGATCCTTAGAATTCTTCCCTACCTTATTCCTGTGCTGAGATACAGGCTGCTCCAACCTGCTGTAAAATGCTTGATTTCGAGAGTGAGCGAAACTAATGAAAACATTGTTGGGGTAAAACCTAAAGGGAAAGACCTAGCACCAAATCCAATTTGCCATCTGATCTAACTTCTGGAGGCAGTCAAAATGATCCTTAGAATTCTTCCCTACCTTATTCCTGTGCTGAGATACAGGCTGCTCCAACCTGCTGTAAAATGCTTGATTTCGAGAGTGAGCGAAACTAATGAAAACATTGTTGGGGTAAAACCTAAAGGGAAAGACCTAGCACCAAATCCAATTTGCCATCTGATCTAACTTCTGGAGGCAGTCAAAATGATCCTTAGAATTCTTCCCTACCTTATTCCTGTGCTGAGATACAGGCTGCTCCAACCTGCTGTAAAATGCTTGATTTCGAGAGTGAGCGAAACTAATGAAAACATTGTTGGGGTAAAACCTAAAGGGAAAGACCTAGCACCAAATCCAATTTGCCATCTGATCTAACTTCTGGAGGCAGTCAAAATGAGCCTTAGAATTCTTCCCTACCTTATTCCTGTGCTGAGATACAGGCTGCTCCAACCTGCTGTAAAATGCTTGATTTCGAGAGTGAGCGAAACTAATGAAAACATTGTTGGGGTAAAACCTAAAGGGAAAGACCTAGCACCAAATCCAATTTGCCATCTGATCTAACTTCTGGAGGCAGTCAAAATGATCCTTAGAATTCTTCCCTACCTTATTCCTGTGCTGAGATACAGGCTGCTCCAACCTGCTGTAAAATGCTTGATTTCGAGAGTGAGCGAAACTAATGAAAACATTGTTGGGGTAAAACCTAAAGGGAAAGACCTAGCACCAAATCCAATTTGCCATCTGATCTAACTTCTGGAGGCAGTCAAAATGAGCCTTAGAATTCTTCCCTACCTTATTCCTGTGCTGAGATACAGGCTGCTCCAACCTGCTGTAAAATGCTTGATTTCGAGAGTGAGCGAAACTAATGAAAACATTGTTGGGGTAAAACCTAAAGGGAAAGACCTAGCACCAAATCCAATTTGCCATCTGATCTAACTTCTGGAGGCAGTCAAAATGAGCCTTAGAATTCTTCCCTACCTTATTCCTGTGCTGAGATACAGGCTGCTCCAACCTGCTGTAAAATGCTTGATTTCGAGAGTGAGCGAAACTAATGAAAACATTGTTGGGGTAAAACCTAAAGGGAAAGACCTAGCACCAAATCCAATTTGCCATCTGATCTAACTTCTGGAGGCAGTCAAAATGATCCTTAGAATTCTTCCCTACCTTATTCCTGTGCTGAGATACAGGCTGCTCCAACCTGCTGTAAAATGCTTGATTTCGAGAGTGAGCGAAACTAATGAAAACATTGTTGGGGTAAAACCTAAAGGGAAAGACCTAGCACCAAATCCAATTTGCCATCTGATCTAACTTCTGGAGGCAGTCAAAATGAGCCTTAGAATTCTTCCCTACCTTATTCCTGTGCTGAGATACAGGCTGCTCCAACCTGCTGTAAAATGCTTGATTTCGAGAGTGAGCGAAACTAATGAAAACATTGTTGGGGTAAAACCTAAAGGGAAAGACCTAGCACCAAATCCAATTTGCCATCTGATCTAACTTCTGGAGGCAGTCAAAATGAGCCTTAGAATTCTTCCCTACCTTATTCCTGTGCTGAGATACAGGCTGCTCCAACCTGCTGTAAAATGCTTGATTTCGAGAGTGAGCGAAACTAATGAAAACATTGTTGGGGTAAAACCTAAAGGGAAAGACCTAGCACCAAATCCAATTTGCCATCTGATCTAACTTCTGGAGGCAGTCAAAATGAGCCTTAGAATTCTTCCCTACCTTATTCCTGTGCTGAGATACAGGCTGCTCCAACCTGCTGTAAAATGCTTGATTTCGAGAGTGAGCGAAACTAATGAAAACATTGTTGGGGTAAAACCTAAAGGGAAAGACCTAGCACCAAATCCAATTTGCCATCTGATCTAACTTCTGGAGGCAGTCAAAATGATCCTTAGAATTCTTCCCTACCTTATTCCTGTGCTGAGATACAGGCTGCTCCAACCTGCTGTAAAATGCTTGATTTCGAGAGTGAGCGAAACTAATGAAAACATTGTTGGGGTAAAACCTAAAGGGAAGGACCTAGCACCAAATCCAATTTGCCATCTGATCTAACTTCTGGAGGCAGTCAAAATGAGCATTTGAATTCTTCCCTACCTTATTCCTGTGCTGAGATACAGGCTGCTCCAACCTGCTGTAAAATGCTTGATTTCGAGAGTGAGCGAAACTAATGAAAACATTGTTGGGGTAAAACCTAAAGGGAAAGACCTAGCACCAAATCCAATTTGCCATCTGATCTAACTTCTGGATGCAGTCAAAATGATCCTTAGAATTCTTCCCTACCTTATTCCTGTGCTGAGATACAGGCTGCTCCAACCTGCTGTAAAATGCTTGATTTCGAGAGTGAGCGAAACTAATGAAAACATTGTTGGGGTAAAACCTAAAGGGAAAGACCTAGCACCAAATCCAATTTGCCATCTGATCTAACTTCTGGAGGCAGTCAAAATGATCCTTAGAATTCTTCCCTACCTTATTCCTGTGCTGAGATACAGGCTGCTCCAACCTGCTGTAAAATGCTTGATTTCGAGAGTGAGCGAAACTAATGAAAACATTGTTGGGGTAAAACCTAAAGGGAAAGACCTAGCACCAAATCCAATTTGCCATCTGATCTAACTTCTGGAGGCAGTCAAAATGAGCCTTAGAATTCTTCCCTACCTTATTCCTGTGCTGAGATACAGGCTGCTCCAACCTGCTGTAAAATGCTTGATTTCGAGAGTGAGCGAAACTAATGAAAACATTGTTGGGGTAAAACCTAAAGGGAAAGACCTAGCACCAAATCCAATTTGCCATCTGATCTAACTTCTGGAGGCAGTCAAAATGAGCCTTAGAATTCTTCCCTACCTTATTCCTGTGCTGAGATACAGGCTGCTCCAACCTGCTGTAAAATGCTTGATTTCGAGAGTGAGCGAAACTAATGAAAACATTGTTGGGGTAAAACCTAAAGGGAAAGACCTAGCACCAAATCCAATTTGCCATCTGATCTAACTTCTGGAGGCAGTCAAAATGAGCCTTAGAATTCTTCCCTACCTTATTCCTGTGCTGAGATACAGGCTGCTCCAACCTGCTGTAAAATGCTTGATTTCGAGAGTGAGCGAAACTAATGAAACCATTGTTGGGGTAAAACCTAAAGGGAAAGACCTAGCACCAAATCCAATTTGCCATCTGATCTAACTTCTGGAGGCAGTCAAAATGATCCTTAGAATTCTTCCCTACCTTATTCCTGTGCTGAGATACAGGCTGCTCCAACCTGCTGTAAAATGCTTGATTTCGAGAGTGAGCGAAACTAATGAAAACATTGTTGGGGTAAAACCTAAAGGGAAAGACCTAGCACCAAATCCAATTTGCCATCTGATCTAACTTCTGGAGGCAGTCAAAATGAGCATTTGAATTCTTCCCTACCTTATTCCTGTGCTGAGATACAGGCTGCTCCAACCTGCTGTAAAATGCTTGATTTCGAGAGTGAGCGAAACTAATGAAAACATTGTTGGGGTAAAACCTAAAGGGAAAGACCTAGCACCAAATCCAATTTGCCATCTGATCTAACTTCTGGAGGCAGTCAAAATGAGCCTTAGAATTCTTCCCTACCTTATTCCTGTGCTGAGATACAGGCTGCTCCAACCTGCTGTAAAATGCTTGATTTCGAGAGTGAGCGAAACTAATGAAAACATTGTTGGGGTAAAACCTAAAGGGAAAGACCTAGCACCAAATCCAATTTGCCATCTGATCTAACTTCTGGAGGCAGTCAAAATGAGCCTTAGAATTCTTCCCTACCTTATTCCTGTGCTGAGATACAGGCTGCTCCAACCTGCTGTAAAATGCTTGATTTCGAGAGTGAGCGAAACTAATGAAAACATTGTTGGGGTAAAACCTAAAGGGAAAGACCTAGCACCAAATCCAATTTGCCATCTGATCTAACTTCTGGAGGCAGTCAAAATGATCCTTAGAATTCTTCCCTACCTTATTCCTGTGCTGAGATACAGGCTGCTCCAACCTGCTGTAAAATGCTTGATTTCGAGAGTGAGCGAAACTAATGAAAACATTGTTGGGGTAAAACCTAAAGGGAAAGACCTAGCACCAAATCCAATTTGCCATCTGATCTAACTTCTGGAGGCAGTCAAAATGATCCTTAGAATTCTTCCCTACCTTATTCCTGTGCTGAGATACAGGCTGCTCCAACCTGCTGTAAAATGCTTGATTTCGAGAGTGAGCGAAACTAATGAAAACATTGTTGGGGTAAAACCTAAAGGGAAAGACCTAGCACCAAATCCAATTTGCCATCTGATCTAACTTCTGGAGGCAGTCAAAATGAGCCTTAGAATTCTTCCCTACCTTATTCCTGTGCTGAGATACAGGCTGCTCCAACCTGCTGTAAAATGCTTGATTTCGAGAGTGAGCGAAACTAATGAAACCATTGTTGGGGTAAAACCTAAAGGGAAAGACCTAGCACCAAATCCAATTTGCCATCTGATCTAACTTCTGGAGGCAGTCAAAATGAGCCTTAGAATTCTTCCCTACCTTATTCCTGTGCTGAGATACAGGCTGCTCCAACCTGCTGTAAAATGCTTGATTTCGAGAGTGAGCGAAACTAATGAAACCATTGTTGGGGTAAAACCTAAAGGGAAAGACCTAGCACCAAATCCAATTTGCCATCTGATCTAACTTCTGGAGGCAGTCAAAATGAGCCTTAGAATTCTTCCCTACCTTATTCCTGTGCTGAGATACAGGCTGCTCCAACCTGCTGTAAAATGCTTGATTTCGAGAGTGAGCGAAACTAATGAAAACATTGTTGGGGTAAAACCTAAAGGGAAAGACCTAGCACCAAATCCAATTTGCCATCTGATCTAACTTCTGGAGGCAGTCAAAATGAGCCTTAGAATTCTTCCCTACCTTATTCCTGTGCTGAGATACAGGCTGCTCCAACCTGCTGTAAAATGCTTGATTTCGAGAGTGAGCGAAACTAATGAAAACATTGTTGGGGTAAAACCTAAAGGGAAAGACCTAGCACCAAATCCAATTTGCCATCTGATCTAACTTCTGGAGGCAGTCAAAATGAGCCTTAGAATTCTTCCCTACCTTATTCCTGTGCTGAGATACAGGCTGCTCCAACCTGCTGTAAAATGCTTGATTTCGAGAGTGAGCGAAACTAATGAAAACATTGTTGGGGTAAAACCTAAAGGGAAAGACCTAGCACCAAATCCAATTTGCCATCTGATCTAACTTCTGGAGGCAGTCAAAATGAGCCTTAGAATTCTTCCCTACCTTATTCCTGTGCTGAGATACAGGCTGCTCCAACCTGCTGTAAAATGCTTGATTTCGAGAGTGAGCGAAACTAATGAAAACATTGTTGGGGTAAAACCTAAAGGGAAAGACCTAGCACCAAATCCAATTTGCCATCTGATCTAACTTCTGGAGGCAGTCAAAATGAGCCTTAGAATTCTTCCCTACCTTATTCCTGTGCTGAGATACAGGCTGCTCCAACCTGCTGTAAAATGCTTGATTTCGAGAGTGAGCGAAACTAATGAAAACATTGTTGGGGTAAAACCTAAAGGGAAAGACCTAGCACCAAATCCAATTTGCCATCTGATCTAACTTCTGGAGGCAGTCAAAATGAGCATTTGAATTCTTCCCTACCTTATTCCTGTGCTGAGATACAGGCTGCTCCAACCTGCTGTAAAATGCTTGATTTCGAGAGTGAGCGAAACTAATGAAAACATTGTTGGGGTAAAACCTAAAGGGAAAGACCTAGCACCAAATCCAATTTGCCATCTGATCTAACTTCTGGAGGCAGTCAAAATGAGCCTTAGAATTCTTCCCTACCTTATTCCTGTGCTGAGATACAGGCTGCTCCAACCTGCTGTAAAATGCTTGATTTCGAGAGTGAGCGAAACTAATGAAAACATTGTTGGGGTAAAACCTAAAGGGAAAGACCTAGCACCAAATCCAATTTGCCATCTGATCTAACTTCTGGAGGCAGTCAAAATGAGCCTTAGAATTCTTCCCTACCTTATTCCTGTGCTGAGATACAGGCTGCTCCAACCTGCTGTAAAATGCTTGATTTCGAGAGTGAGCGAAACTAATGAAACCATTGTTGGGGTAAAACCTAAAGGGAAAGACCTAGCACCAAATCCAATTTGCCATCTGATCTAACTTCTGGAGGCAGTCAAAATGAGCATTTGAATTCTTCCCTACCTTATTCCTGTGCTGAGATACAGGCTGCTCCAACCTGCTGTAAAATGCTTGATTTCGAGAGTGAGCGAAACTAATGAAACCATTGTTGGGGTAAAACCTAAAGGGAAAGACCTAGCACCAAATCCAATTTGCCATCTGATCTAACTTCTGGAGGCAGTCAAAATGAGCCTTAGAATTCTTCCCTACCTTATTCCTGTGCTGAGATACAGGCTGCTCCAACCTGCTGTAAAATGCTTGATTTCGAGAGTGAGCGAAACTAATGAAAACATTGTTGGGGTAAAACCTAAAGGGAAAGACCTAGCACCAAATCCAATTTGCCATCTGATCTAACTTCTGGAGGCAGTCAAAATGAGCATTTGAATTCTTCCCTACCTTATTCCTGTGCTGAGATACAGGCTGCTCCAACCTGCTGTAAAATGCTTGATTTCGAGAGTGAGCGAAACTAATGAAAACATTGTTGGGGTAAAACCTAAAGGGAAAGACCTAGCACCAAATCCAATTTGCCATCTGATCTAACTTCTGGAGGCAGTCAAAATGAGCCTTAGAATTCTTCCCTACCTTATTCCTGTGCTGAGATACAGGCTGCTCCAACCTGCTGTAAAATGCTTGATTTCGAGAGTGAGCGAAACTAATGAAAACATTGTTGGGGTAAAACCTAAAGGGAAAGACCTAGCACCAAATCCAATTTGCCATCTGATCTAACTTCTGGAGGCAGTCAAAATGATCCTTAGAATTCTTCCCTACCTTATTCCTGTGCTGAGATACAGGCTGCTCCAACCTGCTGTAAAATGCTTGATTTCGAGAGTGAGCGAAACTAATGAAAACATTGTTGGGGTAAAACCTAAAGGGAAAGACCTAGCACCAAATCCAATTTGCCATCTGATCTAACTTCTGGAGGCAGTCAAAATGATCCTTAGAATTCTTCCCTACCTTATTCCTGTGCTGAGATACAGGCTGCTCCAACCTGCTGTAAAATGCTTGATTTCGAGAGTGAGCGAAACTAATGAAAACATTGTTGGGGTAAAACCTAAAGGGAAAGACCTAGCACCAAATCCAATTTGCCATCTGATCTAACTTCTGGAGGCAGTCAAAATGATCCTTAGAATTCTTCCCTACCTTATTCCTGTGCTGAGATACAGGCTGCTCCAACCTGCTGTAAAATGCTTGATTTCGAGAGTGAGCGAAACTAATGAAAACATTGTTGGGGTAAAACCTAAAGGGAAAGACCTAGCACCAAATCCAATTTGCCATCTGATCTAACTTCTGGAGGCAGTCAAAATGAGCCTTAGAATTCTTCCCTACCTTATTCCTGTGCTGAGATACAGGCTGCTCCAACCTGCTGTAAAATGCTTGATTTCGAGAGTGAGCGAAACTAATGAAAACATTGTTGGGGTAAAACCTAAAGGGAAAGACCTACCACCAAATCCAATTTGCCATCTGATCTAACTTCTGGAGGCAGTCAAAATGATCCTTAGAATTCTTCCCTACCTTATTCCTGTGCTGAGATACAGGCTGCTCCAACCTGCTGTAAAATGCTTGATTTCGAGAGTGAGCGAAACTAATGAAAACATTGTTGGGGTAAAACCTAAAGGGAAAGACCTAGCACCAAATCCAATTTGCCATCTGATCTAACTTCTGGAGGCAGTCAAAATGATCCTTAGAATTCTTCCCTACCTTATTCCTGTGCTGAGATACAGGCTGCTCCAACCTGCTGTAAAATGCTTGATTTCGAGAGTGAGCGAAACTAATGAAAACATTGTTGGGGTAAAACCTAAAGGGAAAGACCTAGCACCAAATCCAATTTGCCATCTGATCTAACTTCTGGAGGCAGTCAAAATGAGCATTTGAATTCTTCCCTACCTTATTCCTGTGCTGAGATACAGGCTGCTCCAACCTGCTGTAAAATGCTTGATTTCGAGAGTGAGCGAAACTAATGAAAACATTGTTGGGGTAAAACCTAAAGGGAAAGACCTAGCACCAAATCCAATTTGCCATCTGATCTAACTTCTGGAGGCAGTCAAAATGATCCTTAGAATTCTTCCCTACCTTATTCCTGTGCTGAGATACAGGCTGCTCCAACCTGCTGTAAAATGCTTGATTTCGAGAGTGAGCGAAACTAATGAAAACATTGTTGGGGTAAAACCTAAAGGGAAAGACCTAGCACCAAATCCAATTTGCCATCTGATCTAACTTCTGGAGGCAGTCAAAATGAGCCTTAGAATTCTTCCCTACCTTATTCCTGTGCTGAGATACAGGCTGCTCCAACCTGCTGTAAAATGCTTGATTTCGAGAGTGAGCGAAACTAATGAAAACATTGTTGGGGTAAAACCTAAAGGGAAAGACCTAGCACCAAATCCAATTTGCCATCTGATCTAACTTCTGGAGGCAGTCAAAATGAGCCTTTGAATTCTTCCCTACCTTATTCCTGTGCTGAGATACAGGCTGCTCCAACCTGCTGTAAAATGCTTGATTTCGAGAGTGAGCGAAACTAATGAAAACATTGTTGGGGTAAAACCTAAAGGGAAAGACCTAGCACCAAATCCAATTTGCCATCTGATCTAACTTCTGGAGGCAGTCAAAATGATCCTTAGAATTCTTCCCTACCTTATTCCTGTGCTGAGATACAGGCTGCTCCAACCTGCTGTAAAATGCTTGATTTCGAGAGTGAGCGAAACTAATGAAAACATTGTTGGGGTAAAACCTAAAGGGAAAGACCTAGCACCAAATCCAATTTGCCATCTGATCTAACTTCTGGAGGCAGTCAAAATGAGCATTTGAATTCTTCCCTACCTTATTCCTGTGCTGAGATACAGGCTGCTCCAACCTGCTGTAAAATGCTTGATTTCGAGAGTGAGCGAAACTAATGAAAACATTGTTGGGGTAAAACCTAAAGGGAAAGACCTAGCACCAAATCCAATTTGCCATCTGATCTAACTTCTGGAGGCAGTCAAAATGAGCCTTAGAATTCTTCCCTACCTTATTCCTGTGCTGAGATACAGGCTGCTCCAACCTGCTGTAAAATGCTTGATTTCGAGAGTGAGCGAAACTAATGAAAACATTGTTGGGGTAAAACCTAAAGGGAAAGACCTAGCACCAAATCCAATTTGCCATCTGATCTAACTTCTGGAGGCAGTCAAAATGATCCTTAGAATTCTTCCCTACCTTATTCCTGTGCTGAGATACAGGCTGCTCCAACCTGCTGTAAAATGCTTGATTTCGAGAGTGAGCGAAACTAATGAAAACATTGTTGGGGTAAAACCTAAAGGGAAAGACCTAGCACCAAATCCAATTTGCCATCTGATCTAACTTCTGGAGGCAGTCAAAATGAGCCTTAGAATTCTTCCCTACCTTATTCCTGTGCTGAGATACAGGCTGCTCCAACCTGCTGTAAAATGCTTGATTTCGAGAGTGAGCGAAACTAATGAAAACATTGTTGGGGTAAAACCTAAAGGGAAAGACCTAGCACCAAATCCAATTTGCCATCTGATCTAACTTCTGGAGGCAGTCAAAATGAGCCTTAGAATTCTTCCCTACCTTATTCCTGTGCTGAGATACAGGCTGCTCCAACCTGCTGTAAAATGCTTGATTTCGAGAGTGAGCGAAACTAATGAAAACATTGTTGGGGTAAAACCTAAAGGGAAAGACCTAGCACCAAATCCAATTTGCCATCTGATCTAACTTCTGGAGGCAGTCAAAATGAGCCTTAGAATTCTTCCCTACCTTATTCCTGTGCTGAGATACAGGCTGCTCCAACCTGCTGTAAAATGCTTGATTTCGAGAGTGAGCGAAACTAATGAAAACATTGTTGGGGTAAAACCTAAAGGGAAAGACCTAGCACCAAATCCAATTTGCCATCTGATCTAACTTCTGGAGGCAGTCAAAATGATCCTTAGAATTCTTCCCTACCTTATTCCTGTGCTGAGATACAGGCTGCTCCAACCTGCTGTAAAATGCTTGATTTCGAGAGTGAGCGAAACTAATGAAAACATTGTTGGGGTAAAACCTAAAGGGAAAGACCTAGCACCAAATCCAATTTGCCATCTGATCTAACTTCTGGAGGCAGTCAAAATGAGCATTTGAATTCTTCCCTACCTTATTCCTGTGCTGAGATACAGGCTGCTCCAACCTGCTGTAAAATGCTTGATTTCGAGAGTGAGCGAAACTAATGAAAACATTGTTGGGGTAAAACCTAAAGGGAAAGACCTAGCACCAAATCCAATTTGCCATCTGATCTAACTTCTGGAGGCAGTCAAAATGATCCTTAGAATTCTTCCCTACCTTATTCCTGTGCTGAGATACAGGCTGCTCCAACCTGCTGTAAAATGCTTGATTTCGAGAGTGAGCGAAACTAATGAAAACATTGTTGGGGTAAAACCTAAAGGGAAAGACCTAGCACCAAATCCAATTTGCCATCTGATCTAACTTCTGGAGGCAGTCAAAATGAGCCTTAGAATTCTTCCCTACCTTATTCCTGTGCTGAGATACAGGCTGCTCCAACCTGCTGTAAAATGCTTGATTTCGAGAGTGAGCGAAACTAATGAAAACATTGTTGGGGTAAAACCTAAAGGGAAAGACCTAGCACCAAATCCAATTTGCCATCTGATCTAACTTCTGGAGGCAGTCAAAATGATCCTTAGAATTCTTCCCTACCTTATTCCTGTGCTGAGACACAGGCTGCTCCAACCTGCTGTAAAATGCTTGATTTCGAGAGTGAGCGAAACTAATGAAAACATTGTTGGGGTAAAACCTAAAGGGAAAGACCTAGCACCAAATCCAATTTGCCATCTGATCTAACTTCTGGAGGCAGTCAAAATGATCCTTAGAATTCTTCCCTACCTTATTCCTGTGCTGAGATACAGGCTGCTCCAACCTGCTGTAAAATGCTTGATTTCGAGAGTGAGCGAAACTAATGAAAACATTGTTGGGGTAAAACCTAAAGGGAAAGACCTAGCACCAAATCCAATTTGCCATCTGATCTAACTTCTGGAGGCAGTCAAAATGAGCCTTAGAATTCTTCCCTACCTTATTCCTGTGCTGAGATACAGGCTGCTCCAACCTGCTGTAAAATGCTTGATTTCGAGAGTGAGCGAAACTAATGAAAACATTGTTGGGGTAAAACCTAAAGGGAAAGACCTAGCACCAAATCCAATTTGCCATCTGATCTAACTTCTGGAGGCAGTCAAAATGAGCCTTAGAATTCTTCCCTACCTTATTCCTGTG
Organism: Melanerpes formicivorus; assembly: GCF_026170545.1. Classification (NCBI taxonomy): domain Eukaryota; kingdom Metazoa; phylum Chordata; class Aves; order Piciformes; family Picidae; genus Melanerpes; species Melanerpes formicivorus. The sequence continues at coordinate 25,641 of NW_027144860.1, forward strand.
CTGAGATACAGGCTGCTCCAACCTGCTGTAAAATGCTTGATTTCGAGAGTGAGCGAAACTAATGAAAACATTGTTGGGGTAAAACCTAAAGGGAAAGACCTAGCACCAAATCCAATTTGCCATCTGATCTAACTTCTGGAGGCAGTCAAAATGAGCCTTAGAATTCTTCCCTACCTTATTCCTGTGCTGAGATACAGGCTGCTCCAACCTGCTGTAAAATGCTTGATTTCGAGAGTGAGCGAAACTAATGAAAACATTGTTGGGGTAAAACCTAAAGGGAAAGACCTAGCACCAAATCCAATTTGCCATCTGATCTAACTTCTGGAGGCAGTCAAAATGAGCCTTAGAATTCTTCCCTACCTTATTCCTGTGCTGAGATACAGGCTGCTCCAACCTGCTGTAAAATGCTTGATTTCGAGAGTGAGCGAAACTAATGAAAACATTGTTGGGGTAAAACCTAAAGGGAAAGACCTAGCACCAAATCCAATTTGCCATCTGATCTAACTTCTGGAGGCAGTCAAAATGAGCCTTAGAATTCTTCCCTACCTTATTCCTGTGCTGAGATACAGGCTGCTCCAACCTGCTGTAAAATGCTTGATTTCGAGAGTGAGCGAAACTAATGAAAACATTGTTGGGGTAAAACCTAAAGGGAAAGACCTAGCACCAAATCCAATTTGCCATCTGATCTAACTTCTGGAGGCAGTCAAAATGAGCCTTAGAATTCTTCCCTACCTTATTCCTGTGCTGAGATACAGGCTGCTCCAACCTGCTGTAAAATGCTTGATTTCGAGAGTGAGCGAAACTAATGAAAACATTGTTGGGGTAAAACCTAAAGGGAAAGACCTAGCACCAAATCCAATTTGCCATCTGATCTAACTTCTGGAGGCAGTCAAAATGATCCTTAGAATTCTTCCCTACCTTATTCCTGTGCTGAGATACAGGCTGCTCCAACCTGCTGTAAAATGCTTGATTTCGAGAGTGAGCGAAACTAATGAAAACATTGTTGGGGTAAAACCTAAAGGGAAAGACCTAGCACCAAATCCAATTTGCCATCTGATCTAACTTCTGGAGGCAGTCAAAATGATCCTTAGAATTCTTCCCTACCTTATTCCTGTGCTGAGATACAGGCTGCTCCAACCTGCTGTAAAATGCTTGATTTCGAGAGTGAGCGAAACTAATGAAAACATTGTTGGGGTAAAACCTAAAGGGAAAGACCTAGCACCAAATCCAATTTGCCATCTGATCTAACTTCTGGAGGCAGTCAAAATGAGCCTTAGAATTCTTCCCTACCTTATTCCTGTGCTGAGATACAGGCTGCTCCAACCTGCTGTAAAATGCTTGATTTCGAGAGTGAGCGAAACTAATGAAAACATTGTTGGGGTAAAACCTAAAGGGAAAGACCTAGCACCAAATCCAATTTGCCATCTGATCTAACTTCTGGAGGCAGTCAAAATGATCCTTAGAATTCTTCCCTACCTTATTCCTGTGCTGAGATACAGGCTGCTCCAACCTGCTGTAAAATGCTTGATTTCGAGAGTGAGCGAAACTAATGAAAACATTGTTGGGGTAAAACCTAAAGGGAAAGACCTAGCACCAAATCCAATTTGCCATCTGATCTAACTTCTGGAGGCAGTCAAAATGAGCCTTAGAATTCTTCCCTACCTTATTCCTGTGCTGAGATACAGGCTGCTCCAACCTGCTGTAAAATGCTTGATTTCGAGAGTGAGCGAAACTAATGAAAACATTGTTGGGGTAAAACCTAAAGGGAAAGACCTAGCACCAAATCCAATTTGCCATCTGATCTAACTTCTGGAGGCAGTCAAAATGAGCATTTGAATTCTTCCCTACCTTATTCCTGTGCTGAGATACAGGCTGCTCCAACCTGCTGTAAAATGCTTGATTTCGAGAGTGAGCGAAACTAATGAAAACATTGTTGGGGTAAAACCTAAAGGGAAAGACCTAGCACCAAATCCAATTTGCCATCTGATCTAACTTCTGGAGGCAGTCAAAATGATCCTTAGAATTCTTCCCTACCTTATTCCTGTGCTGAGATACAGGCTGCTCCAACCTGCTGTAAAATGCTTGATTTCGAGAGTGAGCGAAACTAATGAAAACATTGTTGGGGTAAAACCTAAAGGGAAAGACCTAGCACCAAATCCAATTTGCCATCTGATCTAACTTCTGGAGGCAGTCAAAATGAGCATTTGAATTCTTCCCTACCTTATTCCTGTGCTGAGATACAGGCTGCTCCAACCTGCTGTAAAATGCTTGATTTCGAGAGTGAGCGAAACTAATGAAAACATTGTTGGGGTAAAACCTAAAGGGAAAGACCTAGCACCAAATCCAATTTGCCATCTGATCTAACTTCTGGAGGCAGTCAAAATGAGCCTTAGAATTCTTCCCTACCTTATTCCTGTGCTGAGATACAGGCTGCTCCAACCTGCTGTAAAATGCTTGATTTCGAGAGTGAGCGAAACTAATGAAAACATTGTTGGGGTAAAACCTAAAGGGAAAGACCTAGCACCAAATCCAATTTGCCATCTGATCTAACTTCTGGAGGCAGTCAAAATGAGCCTTAGAATTCTTCCCTACCTTATTCCTGTGCTGAGATACAGGCTGCTCCAACCTGCTGTAAAATGCTTGATTTCGAGAGTGAGCGAAACTAATGAAAACATTGTTGGGGTAAAACCTAAAGGGAAAGACCTAGCACCAAATCCAATTTGCCATCTGATCTAACTTCTGGAGGCAGTCAAAATGAGCCTTAGAATTCTTCCCTACCTTATTCCTGTGCTGAGATACAGGCTGCTCCAACCTGCTGTAAAATGCTTGATTTCGAGAGTGAGCGAAACTAATGAAAACATTGTTGGGGTAAAACCTAAAGGGAAAGACCTAGCACCAAATCCAATTTGCCATCTGATCTAACTTCTGGAGGCAGTCAAAATGAGCCTTAGAATTCTTCCCTACCTTATTCCTGTGCTGAGATACAGGCTGCTCCAACCTGCTGTAAAATGCTTGATTTCGAGAGTGAGCGAAACTAATGAAAACATTGTTGGGGTAAAACCTAAAGGGAAAGACCTAGCACCAAATCCAATTTGCCATCTGATCTAACTTCTGGAGGCAGTCAAAATGAGCCTTAGAATTCTTCCCTACCTTATTCCTGTGCTGAGATACAGGCTGCTCCAACCTGCTGTAAAATGCTTGATTTCGAGAGTGAGCGAAACTAATGAAAACATTGTTGGGGTAAAACCTAAAGGGAAAGACCTAGCACCAAATCCAATTTGCCATCTGATCTAACTTCTGGAGGCAGTCAAAATGAGCCTTAGAATTCTTCCCTACCTTATTCCTGTGCTGAGATACAGGCTGCTCCAACCTGCTGTAAAATGCTTGATTTCGAGAGTGAGCGAAACTAATGAAAACATTGTTGGGGTAAAACCTAAAGGGAAAGACCTAGCACCAAATCCAATTTGCCATCTGATCTAACTTCTGGAGGCAGTCAAAATGAGCATTTGAATTCTTCCCTACCTTATTCCTGTGCTGAGATACAGGCTGCTCCAACCTGCTGTAAAATGCTTGATTTCGAGAGTGAGCGAAACTAATGAAAACATTGTTGGGGTAAAACCTAAAGGGAAAGACCTAGCACCAAATCCAATTTGCCATCTGATCTAACTTCTGGAGGCAGTCAAAATGATCCTTAGAATTCTTCCCTACCTTATTCCTGTGCTGAGATACAGGCTGCTCCAACCTGCTGTAAAATGCTTGATTTCGAGAGTGAGCGAAACTAATGAAAACATTGTTGGGGTAAAACCTAAAGGGAAAGACCTAGCACCAAATCCAATTTGCCATCTGATCTAACTTCTGGAGGCAGTCAAAATGATCCTTAGAATTCTTCCCTACCTTATTCCTGTGCTGAGATACAGGCTGCTCCAACCTGCTGTAAAATGCTTGATTTCGAGAGTGAGCGAAACTAATGAAAACATTGTTGGGGTAAAACCTAAAGGGAAAGACCTAGCACCAAATCCAATTTGCCATCTGATCTAACTTCTGGAGGCAGTCAAAATGAGCCTTAGAATTCTTCCCTACCTTATTCCTGTGCTGAGATACAGGCTGCTCCAACCTGCTGTAAAATGCTTGATTTCGAGAGTGAGCGAAACTAATGAAAACATTGTTGGGGTAAAACCTAAAGGGAAAGACCTAGCACCAAATCCAATTTGCCATCTGATCTAACTTCTGGAGGCAGTGAAAATGAGCATTTGAATTCTTCCCTACCTTATTCCTGTGCTGAGATACAGGCTGCTCCAACCTGCTGTAAAATGCTTGATTTCGAGAGTGAGCGAAACTAATGAAAACATTGTTGGGGTAAAACCTAAAGGGAAAGACCTAGCACCAAATCCAATTTGCCATCTGATCTAACTTCTGGAGGCAGTCAAAATGAGCCTTAGAATTCTTCCCTACCTTATTCCTGTGCTGAGACACAGGCTGCTCCAACCTGCTGTAAAATGCTTGATTTCGAGAGTGAGCGAAACTAATGAAAACATTGTTGGGGTAAAACCTAAAGGGAAAGACCTAGCACCAAATCCAATTTGCCATCTGATCTAACTTCTGGAGGCAGTCAAAATGATCCTTAGAATTCTTCCCTACCTTATTCCTGTGCTGAGATACAGGCTGCTCCAACCTGCTGTAAAATGCTTGATTTCGAGAGTGAGCGAAACTAATGAAAACATTGTTGGGGTAAAACCTAAAGGGAAAGACCTAGCACCAAATCCAATTTGCCATCTGATCTAACTTCTGGAGGCAGTCAAAATGATCCTTAGAATTCTTCCCTACCTTATTCCTGTGCTGAGATACAGGCTGCTCCAACCTGCTGTAAAATGCTTGATTTCGAGAGTGAGCGAAACTAATGAAAACATTGTTGGGGTAAAACCTAAAGGGAAAGACCTAGCACCAAATCCAATTTGCCATCTGATCTAACTTCTGGAGGCAGTCAAAATGATCCTTAGAATTCTTCCCTACCTTATTCCTGTGCTGAGATACAGGCTGCTCCAACCTGCTGTAAAATGCTTGATTTCGAGAGTGAGCGAAACTAATGAAAACATTGTTGGGGTAAAACCTAAAGGGAAAGACCTAGCACCAAATCCAATTTGCCATCTGATCTAACTTCTGGAGGCAGTCAAAATGATCCTTAGAATTCTTCCCTACCTTATTCCTGTGCTGAGATACAGGCTGCTCCAACCTGCTGTAAAATGCTTGATTTCGAGAGTGAGCGAAACTAATGAAAACATTGTTGGGGTAAAACCTAAAGGGAAAGACCTAGCACCAAATCCAATTTGCCATCTGATCTAACTTCTGGAGGCAGTCAAAATGATCCTTAGAATTCTTCCCTACCTTATTCCTGTGCTGAGATACAGGCTGCTCCAACCTGCTGTAAAATGCTTGATTTCGAGAGTGAGCGAAACTAATGAAAACATTGTTGGGGTAAAACCTAAAGGGAAAGACCTAGCACCAAATCCAATTTGCCATCTGATCTAACTTCTGGAGGCAGTCAAAATGATCCTTAGAATTCTTCCCTACCTTATTCCTGTGCTGAGATACAGGCTGCTCCAACCTGCTGTAAAATGCTTGATTTCGAGAGTGAGTGAAACTAATGAAAACATTGTTGGGGTAAAACCTAAAGGGAAAGACCTAGCACCAAATCCAATTTGCCATCTGATCTAACTTCTGGAGGCAGTCAAAATGATCCTTAGAATTCTTCCCTACCTTATTCCTGTGCTGAGATACAGGCTGCTCCAACCTGCTGTA
>NW_027144861.1:15000-22500 GCF_026170545.1 Melanerpes formicivorus
TGGTGTCGTCCGTCCCCGCCCCCGTAACCTGCTCTGAAGCATCCGCTTCCCGCCGCGGTTCGCCCTCCACCCCCCCGCCGCACACGCAGCTGCCGCTTCCCGCCGCCTCTGCCCCCCGCCCCGGGATCAACCACCCGCCGGGTCCAGCCGGTCCCGGTCCCGGGAACCTGCTCCCGGGGCCAGCCGGAGCCACGCCCCCTCCTCTGACGCTTCCAGCTGCCGCCTCCCCTCCCACCCCCCAAACTCACACTGGCCCTCGCCGGCCCGCCCACACCGCCTACCTGCTTGCCCGCCGCCGCTGGGTGGCGTGCCGGACACTCGCACACAGGTACACAGACAGGGACACAGGGACACAGGCACTCAGGCACACAGGGACACAGGGACACAAGGACACAGGGACACAGGCACTCAGGCACTCAGGCACTCAGGGACACAGGGACACAGGGACACAGGCACTCAGGCACTCAGGGACACAGGGACACAGGGACACAGGGACACAGGCACTCAGGCACACAGGGACACAGGTGGCGGGCCGGAGGCCTCTCTCCACTGTGTGGCAGGGGTCCAAGAGCCACCCCAGCCCAACCCAGAGGGTCTTTTGCACCTCTCTAGAGGCCACCCAGAGACCCCAGGCCGCAGCAGAAGCCTCCCCCGCATGCTCTGCAGGCTTCCGACCCACCCCAGGCCGCACCAGAAGCCTCCCCCGCAAGCTCTGCAGGCTTCCGACCCACCCCTGGCCGCAGCAGAAGCCTCTCCCGCACGCTCTGCAGGCTTCCGACCCACCCCAGGCCGCAGCAGAAGCCTCTCCCGCACGCTCTGCAGGCTTCTCAGCCACCCCAGGCCGCAGCAGAAGCCTCCCCCGCACGCACTGCAGGCTTCTCAGCCACCCCAGGCCGCACCAGAAGCCTCTCCCGCACGCTCTGCAGGCTTCTCAGCCACCCCAGGCCGCACCAGAAGCCTCCCCCGCACGCTCTGCAGGCTTCTCAGCCACCCCAGGCCGCAGCAGAAGCCTCCCCCGCACGCTCTGCAGGCTTCCGACCCACCCCAGGCCGCACCAGAAGCCTCCCCCGCACGCTCTGCAGGCTTCTCAGCCACCCCAGGCCGCAGCAGAAGCCTCTCCCGCACGCTCTGCAGGCTTCTCAGCCACCCCAGGCCGCACCAGAAGCCTCTCCCGCACGCTCTGCAGGCTTCTCAGCCACCCCAGGCCGCACCAGAAGCCTCCCCCGCACGCTCTGCAGGCTTCTCAGCCACCCCAGGCCGCAGCAGAAGCCTCTCCCGCACGCTCTGCAGGCTTCTCAGCCACCCCAGGCCGCACCAGAAGCCTCCCCCGCACGCTCTGCAGGCTTCTCAGCCACCCCAGGCCGCACCAGAAGCCTCTCCCGCACGCTCTGCAGGCTTCTCAGCCACCCCAGGCCGCACCAGAAGCCTCCCCCGCACGCTCTGCAGGCTTCTCAGCCACCCCAGGCCGCACCAGAAGCCTCCCCCGCACGCTCTGCAGGCTTCCCACCCACCCCAGGCCGCAGCAGAAGCCTCTCCCGCACGCCCTGCAGGCTTCTCAGCCACCCCAGGCCGCAGCAGAAGCCTCTCCCGCACGCTCTGCAGGCTTCTCAGCCACCCCAGGCCGCAGCAGAAGCCTCTCCCGCACGCTCTGCAGGCTTCTCAGCCACCCCAGGCCGCAGCAGAAGCCTCTCCCGCACGCTCTGCAGGCTTCTCAGCCACCCCAGGCCGCACCAGAAGCCTCTCCCCGCACGCTCTGCAGGCTTCTCAGCCACCCCAGGCCGCAGCAGAAGCCTCTCCCGCACGCTCTGCAGGCTTCTCAGCCACCCCAGGCCGCAGCAGAAGCCTCTCCCGCACGCTCTGCAGGCTTCTCAGCCACCCCAGGCCCCAACAGAAGCCTCTCCCCGCACGCTCTGCAGGCTTCCGACCCACCCCAGGGCCGCACCAGAAGCCTCCCCCGCACGCTCTGTAGGCTTCTGACCCACCCCAGGCCCCAACAGAAGCCTCCCCCGCACGCTCTGCAGGCTTCCGACCCACCCCAGGCCGCACCAGAAGCCTCCCCCGCACGCTCTGCAGGCTTCTCCGCCACCACAGGCCGCACCAGAGGATCTTTTGCACCTCTCTGGACGCCACCCAGAGACTCCAGGCCGCACCAGAGGCCCCCCCCCCAACCATTTACAGGCTGCAGTGCCAGCCTAGGCCCCGCTGGCAGCCTCCCTTGTCTGCTTTGGAAGGCCTCCCATCCACTCCAGACCTGCCTGGAGGCCTCCCTCGACTGCTCCCGGGGCCCTCGAAGCCACCCTAGGCCTTTCTGGAGGACCTGCTCGACCGCTCGGGCGGCTTCTGACGCACCCTCGGCCATCCGGCGCCCAGCAGCTCCCAGGGCCAGGCACCGGCCTCCCCCTCCGGCCGCCCCTGGGGCCGGGGGTGGCTCGGACTCGGCGCCCCCAACGTGTCGTCCCGTCCCCCCCCGCCCCGCACCGCCGAACATTCGCTGCAGCCGAGGGCTTGCCGCTCGACGCCTACCCCACCCGCCCAGCCCCCCGCTGCGGCCCGGCGCTGCCCCCGGCCGCTGCGCCCCGCCTCTCATCGCTCCCCCCACCCGGCAACCGGCCGCCGGGCACGGCAAGTCCCAGGGCAGGGAACAGGTGCTGCCGGGACCCCGTGCTGGCTGCCGGCTTCCCGGGGCTGCCCCGGGCACGGACAGGTCGCCCCCCCGCCCCGGCGAATGTTCACCGAACCGGCTGCCGGCTGCCTTCGAGCACCCCCCGCCCCCCCGCCACTATCGTCCCCCCCCGCCCCCCCTCCGCCTCCGCTGCCGCTTCTCCCCGCACCGCCTCCACTGCCTCCCCCCGCCGCCGGCGAACGAGTCGCCGGATCCGTAGGGTGCCGGGAGCCCGAACGGCGAGCGGCTCCGGCTGCTGCCGGGACCGCGGGGATTCGAGCCGGTCCGGCCGCGGCCGGGACCCCGTGCCGGAAGCCGGCATCCCGGGACGGCCCCGGGACGGCCCCGGTCGCCGGCCGGGTGACGTTCAGCGAAGCGGCTGCCGCCAGTCTTTGGGCCTCCCCCGTGCCGGGGCCGCGGGGCTTCGAGCCGGTCCGGCCGCGGCCGGGATCCGGGGCCGGACGATGGCTTCCCGGGCCGGTCCCGGTCGCCTCCCGGGTGACGTTCACCGAAGCGGCTGCCGGCTGTCTTCGAGCCCCCCCCCCCCCTCCGCCTCCGCGGCCGCTTCTCCCCGCACCCCCTCCACTGCCTCCCCCCGCCGCCGGCGAACGAGTCGCCGGATCTGTAGGGTGCCGGGAGCCCGAACGGCGAGCGGCTCCGGCTGCTGCCGGGACCGCGGGGATTCGAGCCGCTCCGGCCGCGGCCGGGACCCCGTGCCGGAAGCCGGCATCCCCGGACGGCCCCGGGACGGCCCCGGTCGCCGGCCGGGTGACGTTCACCGAAGCGGCTGCCGGCTGTCTTCGAGCCCCCCCCCCCTCCGCCTCCGCTGCCGCTTCTGCCCGCACCCCCTCCACTGCCTCCCCCCGCCGCCGGCGAACGAGTCGGCGGATCCGTAGGGTGCCGGGAGCCCGAACGGCGAGCGGCTCCGGCTGCTGCCGGGACCGCGGGGATTCGAGCCGGTCCGGCCGCGGCCGGGACCCCGTGCCGGAAGCCGGCATCCCGGGACGGCCCCGGGACGGCCCCGGTCGCCGGCCGGGTGACGTTCAGCGAAGCGGCTGCCGCCAGTCTTTGGGCCTCCCCCGTGCCGGGGCCGCGGGGATTCGAGCCGGTCCGGCCGCGGCCGGGATCCCGGGCCGGACGATGGCTTCCCGGGCCGGTCCCGGTCGCCTCCCGGGTGACGTTCACCGAAGCGGCTGCCGGCTGTCTTCGAGCCCCCCCCCCCCCTCCGCCTCCGCTGCCGCTTCTCCCCGCACCCCCTCCACTGCCTCCCCCCGCCGCCGGCGAACGAGTCGCCGGATCTGTAGGGTGCCGGGAGCCCGAACGGCGAGCGGCTCCGGCTGCTGCCGGGACCGCGGGGATTCGAGCCGCTCCGGCCGCGGCCGGGACCCCGTGCCGGAAGCCGGCATCCCCGGACAGCCCCGGGACGGCCCCGGTCGCCGGCCGGGTGACGTTCACCGAAGCGGCTGCCGGCTGTCTTCGAGCCCCCCCCCCCCTCCGCCTCCGCTGCCGCTTCTGCCCGCACCCCCTCCACTGCCTCCCCCCGCCGCCGGCGAACGAGTCGGCGGATCCGTAGGGTGCCGGGAGCCCGAACGGCGAGCGGCTCCGGCTGCTGCCGGGACCGCGGGGATTCGAGCCGGTCCGGCCGCGGCCGGGACCCCGTGCCGGAAGCCGGCATCCCGGGACGGCCCCGGGACGGCCCCGGTCGCCGGCCGGGTGACGTTCAGCGGAGCGGCTGCCGCCAGTCTTTGGGCCTCCCCCGTGCCGGGGCCGCGGGGATTCGAGCCGGTCCGGCCGCGGCCGGGATCCGGGGCCGGACGATGGCTTCCCGGGCCGGTCCCGGTCGCCTCCCGGGTGACGTTCACCGAAGCGGCTGACGGCTGTCTTCGAGCCCCCCCCCCCCCCTCCGCCTCCGCGGCCGCTTCTGCCCGCACCCCCTCCACTGCCTCCCCCCGCCGCCCGCGAACGAGTCGCCGGATCTGTAGGGTGCCGGGAGCCCGAACGGCGAGCGGCTCCGGCTGCTGTCGGGACCGCGGGGATTCGAGCCGGTCCGGCCGCGGCCGGGACCCCGTGCCGGAAGCCGGCATCCCCGGACAGCCCCGGGACGGCCCCGGTCGCCGGCCGGGTGACGTTCACCGAAGCGGCTGCCGGCTGTCTTCGAGCCCCCCCCCCCCTCCGCCTCCGCTGCCGCTTCTCCCCGCACCCCCTCCACTGCCTCCCCCCGCCGCCGGCGAACGAGTCGGCGGATCCATACCGTCCCGAGAGCCCGAGGCGGCGGCACCCAGTGCGGGTCCGGCCGAGGCCGGGACCCCGTGCCTGTCGCAGGCTTCCCGGGACGGCCCCGGAACGGCCGCGGTCGCCGGCCGGGTGACGTTCTCCGAAGCGGCTGCCGGCTGTCTTCGAGCCCCCCCCCCCCCCGCCGGAGCCGCGGGGATACGAGCCGGTCCGGCCGCGGCCGGGACCCCGTGCCGGAAGCCGGCATCCCGGGACGGCCCCGGGACGGCCCCGATCGCCTCCTGGGTGACGTTCACCGAAGCGGCTGCCGGCTGTCTTCGAGCCCCCCCCCCCTCCGCCTCCGCTGCCGCTTCTCCCCGCACCCCCTCCACTGCCTCCCCCCGCCGCCCGCGAACGAGTCGCCGGATCTGTAGGGGGCCGGGAGCCCGAGGCGGCGAGCGGCTCCGGCTGCTGCCGGGACCGCGAGGCTTCGAGCCGGTCCGGCCGCGGCCGGGATCTCGTGCCGAACGTCGTCTTCCCGGGACGGTCCCGGGAGGGCCCCAGTCTCCTCCCGGGTGACGTTCACCGAAGCGGCTGCCGGCTGTCTTCGAGCCCCCCCCCCCCTCCGCCTCCGCTGCCGCTTCTCCCCGCACCCCCTCCACTGCCTCCCCCCGCCGCCGGCGAACGAGTCGGCGGATCCATACCGTCCCGAGAGCCCGAGGCGGCGGCACCCAGTGCGGGTCCGGCCGAGGCCGGGACCCCGTGCCTGTCGCAGGCTTCCCGGGACGGCCCCGGAACGGCCGCGGTCGCCGGCCGGGTGACGTTCTCCGAAGCGGCTGCCGGCTGTCTTCGAGCCCCCCCCCCCCCTGCCGGAGCCGCGGGGATACGAGCCGGTCCGGCCGCGGCCGGGACCCCGTGCCGGAAGCCGGCATCCCGGGACGGCCCCGGGACGGCCCCGATCGCCTCCTGGGTGACGTTCACCGAAGCGGCTGCCGGCTGTCTTCGAGCCCCCCCCCCCCCCTCCGCCTCCGCGGCCGCTTCTGCCCGCACCCCCTCCACTGCCTCCCCCCGCCGCCCGCGAACGAGTCGCCGGATCTGTAGGGTGCCGGGAGCCCGAACGGCGAGCGGCTCCGGCTGCTGTCGGGACCGCGGGGATTCGAGCCGGTCCGGCCGCGGCCGGGACCCCGTGCCGGAAGCCGGCATCCCCGGACAGCCCCGGGACGGCCCCGGTCGCCGGCCGGGTGACGTTCACCGAAGCGGCTGCCGGCTGTCTTCGAGCCCCCCCCCCCCTCCGCCTCCGCTGCCGCTTCTCCCCGCACCCCCTCCACTGCCTCCCCCCGCCGCCGGCGAACGAGTCGGCGGATCCATACCGTCCCGAGAGCCCGAGGCGGCGGCACCCAGTGCGGGTCCGGCCGAGGCCGGGACCCCGTGCCTGTCGCAGGCTTCCCGGGACGGCCCCGGAACGGCCGCGGTCGCCGGCCGGGTGACGTTCTCCGAAGCGGCTGCCGGCTGTCTTCGAGCCCCCCCCCCCCCTGCCGGAGCCGCGGGGATACGAGCCGGTCCGGCCGCGGCCGGGACCCCGTGCCGGAAGCCGGCATCCCGGGACGGCCCCGGGACGGCCCCGATCGCCTCCTGGGTGACGTTCACCGAAGCGGCTGCCGGCTGTCTTCGAGCCCCCCCCCCCTCCGCCTCCGCTGCCGCTTCTCCCCGCACCCCCTCCACTGCCTCCCCCCGCCGCCCGCGAACGAGTCGCCGGATCTGTAGGGGGCCGGGAGCCCGAGGCGGCGAGCGGCTCCGGCTGCTGCCGGGACCGCGAGGCTTCGAGCCGGTCCGGCCGCGGCCGGGATCTCGTGCCGAACGTCGTCTTCCCGGGACGGTCCCGGGAGGGCCCCAGTCTCCTCCCGGGTGACGTTCACCGAAGCGGCTGCCGGCTGTCTTCGAGCCCCCACCCCTGCCGTGGCCGCGGGGATTCGCCCCGGTCCGGCAGCTGACGGTTCCCTGTGTCGGACGCCGGCTTCCCGGGACTGCCCCGGGACAGCCCCGGTCGCCTCCCGGGTGACGTTCACCGAAGCTGCTGCCGCCTGTCTTTGTCCCCCCCCCCCCGTGCTCTCCCTCAGGCGGGAGGTAGACGTGCTCTCCCTGGGCGAGTAGACGTGCTCTCCCTGGGCGAGTAGACGTGCTCTCCCTGGGCGAGTAGACGTGCTCTCCCTGGGCGAGTAGACGTGCTCTCCCTGGGCGAGTAGACGTGCTCTCCCTGGGCGAGTAGACGTGCTCTCCCTCGGCGAGTAGACGTGCTCTCCCTCGGCGAGTAGACGTGCTCTCCCTCGGCGAGTAGACGTGCTCTCCCTCGGCGAGTAGACGTGCTCTCCCTGGGCGAGTAGACGTGCTCTCCCTGGGCGAGTAGACGTGCTCTCCCTGGGCGAGTAGACGTGCTCTCCCTGGGCGAGTAGACGTGCTCTCCCTCGGCGAGTAGACGTGCTCTCCCTGGGCGAGTAGACGTGCTCTCCCTCGGCGAGTAGACGTGCTCTCCCTGGGCGAGTAGACGTGCTCTCCCTCGGCGAGTAGACGTGCTCTCCCTCGGCGAGTAGACGTGCTCTCCCTCGGCGAGTAGACGTGCTCTCCCTCGG
>NW_027144862.1:0-31387 GCF_026170545.1 Melanerpes formicivorus
CTTTTCTCCCATCTTATCTTATTTCTTCTCCCACAAAGTTTCCAATCTTGGTTGCAGCAGATGTTTAGCCAAGTGTCTGAGTGACTGCACCCTAAGGGAGGAGAAAGTGTCTAGGGAAGGCTCACACAAGGAAGAAGGGATGCTGTCAGGGGAGGAAAAGAGAGGAATATCTAAATGTAATTCTAAAGAGTTACTTTTTTTTTTTGGTCTGTAAAATTTATCTAGCATTTTATTATTATTATTATTTTTAACAGAACTGCAAAACACAATCAAACAAATGGAGTTTAGACCAGTCATATTTTGTTCACTTTACATGGCTTGCTCTGGATTAGGGCATGAGCATTTGCATCTTCTTACTTAGACTTTAAAAAAATCTCTTGGTTCAGTCTCTAAAATTGCTCTATTCTGATGGCATAAGTAGGGACTGTCTCTCACTGTGCAATCAGCATAGTTTCTCATTATTCTTCAATTTTACACTGTAGAATGTAGAGTCCTTTTATGATCACTGATTTTTTTTTCCCCCACCACCTAAAATCTTGGTGATCAATCCACATTTTCTTGCAAGCTATTTCCTTTCCTAAGCAGTCAGCCTAAATGTAGTAAAAGAAGGGATGCTGATGACCTCTACTCTTATTTATCCATAATTAGGTAATTCCACAATCACTCTCAGGGCTCTTTCACCAAGTTATTTGTCTTTGTGTCACTGTGTTATACACTTAAAATGAACTGTTGTCTGCTTGACTACCCAGATCTCATTTGGAAGAGCAGACCTATCAGACCTTTTAACATCATCATTATTCAATCCTCAGGCAGACAAGTTGGTTATTAGGAAAAGGCCTTTAACATTGTGACCTCATAACATGGTAAGCACAGTTTGATTTTGAGATGGTTTGACCTTTTTTCCCACACAGCTCTCTCCGTCATATAAAACCAGATCCCAGAATTTAGCACGGTAGTGCTCAACCAAAAGCCAGCAAGAGTTTGTTAAACCTATTGCTATAGTCTCATCCTAACAGACATGAGGAAGAAAGCAAAAGTAAAACAAAACAAGCAAACAAACAAGAGAGTAAAACAAAATAGGGAGAAGTTTGTTCTTTAATGATCGATCCAGGTTTCTTAATTAATTTCCTCAGTTTAAGCAAGGGAAATTTTCACCACAATCTTTTCTTTCCCTGATTCCTAAGCTTATGGGAATAAGAGTTTTGGAGGACATCCCCTTTAATTTTTTTCTTTATGATGAGTCAGCCTGACATCCTACCCTATTGTTTTTGACAAAACCTAGCTGTCTCCGTGGGGCAGCAGGAGGCAGAGGTGCTTATTTCAAAGCCTCAGCTCTAACCCAATCTGAATTAATCAACCTCAACAGCTGTCACTCAGCCCACACACAGCATCTCACGTAACTCCTACTAGCATTACATATCTGTCGCTGTAGGAGCTACACAGGCTTTCTGAACTCTCTTACTCAAAGCTGAGACCATTCTTTGGCATATCCCCTGAAGCAAGATCTCCAAGGTGGCAGCTGAGAAAGTCACAAATGAAAAGCTAGAACAGAATAAGTCCTCATAGAAGCACACAGAAACACACATGTAGCACCAACCCCCTCAGGACTGGATGGGTAGAACCACTGCAAACTCAGCCCTCTCTTCAAGGAAATGACAGTAGGGAAAGCTGAAGGAGAAAAGAGAGGGAGAAATGTACAGGGGCTTTTCTCTCCTGAAATGGGCTTTCATCCTAGAGGACCTTCAAGCAAGTGCAGGCTTAAAACTGTATGACTGTAATGCAGTTTTGTCCAAGAGGACTTCAGGACTCAACTCTACAGTCTGAGAGCAGAGAAGTGGCCTAAGGGAGAACTTGTAAACTATACTCAAGTCAAGGCACACAAGTATAATGGAGATGCACATTCTATCCTGACATTATGGACAACAGCTGCTAAACATGCCTCTTGTAGGGGTGGTATATTCTACAGCAGTGATTTTCAGTGGTTCGGTAACACAAGGCAGTTGAAATGTAACAAGTACCTGACTGTTAATTTCCAGCCAGGATTTCTACAGCCTCTGAAGATTATATTCCTGACAAGGTCTTTAGAGCAAGGAATAGATATTTTAACTTCACAGCATCTCCAGAATTTATCACATCAGCATCATCATTCAGTGAATATCAAATTCTGCCCCTGCACTCAGTACTGGTTAGGCCACACCTTGAGTACTGTGTCCAGTTCTGGGCCCCTCAGTTTAGGAGAGATGTTGAGTTGCTGAAACGTGTCCAGAGAAGGGCAGCAAAGCTGGGGAGGGGTTTGGAGCACAAGCCCTATGAGGAGAGGCTGAGGGAGCTGGGGTTGCTTAGCCTGGAGAAGAGGAGGTTCAGGGGAGACCTTATTGCTCTCTACAACTACCTGAAGGGAAGTTGTAGCCAGGTGGGGGTTGCTCTCTTCTCCCAGGCAACCAGCACCAGAACAAGAGGACACAGTCTCAAGCTGCACCAGGGGAGGTTTAGGCTGGATGTTAGGAAGAAGTTCTTCATAGAAAGAGTGACTGGCCATTGGAATGGGCTGCCCGGGAAGGTGGTGGAGTCACCATCACTGGAGGTGTTTAGGAAGAGACTTGATGGGGTGCTTGGTGCCATGGTTTAGTTGATTAGATGGTGTTGGATGATAGGTTGGACTTGATCTCAAAGGTCTTTTCCAACCTGATTAATTCTATTCTATTCCATTCTAAATGGCACAGCAGACAACATCGATGTGAATTATATAAATGGAGCTTAGCAATGCTTAAAAAGATTGCAAAAAACAGGTAGGGATCTCATTCTGTGGGGAACAAAGAGAAGTACTCTTGTTTAGATTTTATGGCTGAAAATACAGTAATAGAAAACTAGTCATATTTACTGTACTGATGTTTTCGTGGAGTTGCTATGTTGTCTCTGTAGCCTAGAAACAGTATTCAGTCCACCTAGGAACAGCAGCCTGTGTGTCTGAGCACAGTCTTGCCAGGACCTAGCTGCTCTCACAAGTGAGGCTAATGTGACACTGAGGGGTTGTTCCTATGTTGGCAGGAACAAACATGCAGTATTTAAATGCCCCAAAGAAGCACCAGTGTCCCAGAGCACGTGTGAACAGGGCAGGCAAACAAGACATGGCATGGGAAGGAATAATAAACTGCACCAGTACAGGTTGGGAGGTGATCTGCAGGAGAGAAGCCCTATGGAGAAGGACCTGGGAGTCCTGGTGGACAAGAAGTTATGGGACAGCAATGTGCCCTTGTGGCCAAGAAGGCCAATGGGATCCTGGGATGCATTAAGAAGAGTGTGTCCAGCAGACTGAGGGAGGTTCTCCTCCCCCTCTACTCTGCCCTGGTGAAACCAGGTGGACTTGATCTTAGATGTCTTTTCCAACCTTAATGATTCTGTTATTCTAAAAACCGAACTTTTCAGCATCTGAGTGTCAGACACTAAAGTAGCATTTCCAAGGTTGGTGTGTGAGTTCAACACAGCCTGTTTCTCACAGGGAGGGAAACCAACACACAAAAAAACCTCTGATTCGAGATAGAGTTGAGACAAAAAGAGTTTTATACAAATGAGATGATACAATGCCTGTTTGCAGTAAAAGCACAGCAAAATGCAGAAGGAGCAGCAGAAGCCAGTGACCTACCCCCCCGACCCCAAACCTGCACCAGCCCAGCAGAAAAGACCAGCACCCCAAACCTGGCAACTGGAAGCAGCAACCAGATCAGGAAGCCTCTCATGTTAGAATCTGAACTGCAAGCCCCATGTTGCTTTGCTCCAGCCAACACTTCCATGTTGAGGCTGGCGTGACAGCAGCACGGCATGAATACCAGCAGCAGATTCAACTCAGCTCATGGCAGTTGGCCAACGATGGCTTAGAAAGGCTGCAGCAGTTCAATGTCTTGAACCTTTGGTCCCCTGTAGTCCATGCTGATGTGTTAATCACTGTATCATTCCTCCTCCTTGACAGGTTCTTTTCAGAGTTACAGTCACAAAAAAAGAGAGGAGAGATATATCCTAGTATAAAATACATGGCCAGTCATGTATCTCGAGGTTAATGCACAATAGCTGCTTACCTCAGCCTGCCAGCAAGCTAGTGACAAAGAATTATTCACAAAATGACAGCTGGCCCAAACTGGGAAATGCCTTTCCAAACAGAAGCTGTAATTACATATAGCTTGGTTTGGAGTAATTAGCTAAATACCAGTCTCTCCTTGGAGAGAGGTACTTTCCTGCAGACAGTGTGTTTGACCTAAACAGCAACTATGAAACGCAGTGGAGTGCAGAAAAATTGTGGCCTCTGTCTCATCCTCCCGTCCCCTCCTGCCAAGGTCACCCTTTGCACGACAGCAGCACCTCTGCCCGGCTCCAAACAGAGATTGCCACCCTGTGGTCAGGTCCTGCCAGCACAAGGGGCTGGCAAAGGGCAAAAATGACTCCCGTCAGCTAACCGCTGCTGTTCCCAGAGAAATAAGGTACCAGCATGGCACAAGCAAAAGAGGGCTTTGGAGTAATCTTTGGCTTGGGCTAGAAAATGCAAATCCAACCACATTTTTGAACCTTTGCAGTTAAAGGTTGTCTACTCTTAGACATTATCCAGGGCTGAACTACAGCAGTTGTTCTATCAGCTGATGACCCCTTGGGAGGAGATCCAGAGGTTTAAATGAAAACAGATTTAGTGAGACAGCCAAACTAACATCAATGCCAGTATAAAGTATATGAAGTTATACTCAGCCCAGTGGGTGTACAGTGTTCACAATAGACAGGATAGCATCCTTGGAAGCAGGAGGGTGAGTGAGCTCCTCCAGGTTATTAGGAGAAGCAGGAGGAGAAGAAGCTGGAACCCAAGCATAAGGCCTCCATGTCCTCAGCAAGCTTCCCCCTTTATACTAAGTATGATTTTTGTGGTCTGAGATACACCTGCAAGCAACTCAGGTCACTTCCCTGGTGGACTCCAAACTGCCAACAGCCTGCAGATTATGTCTGGCCGGGGATTCTGTCCTAGCAAAACCAGGACAAAGGTGCAGCTGGATTTTCATTGACAAATATTTGAATAATAGTGAGACGCAGGAAGGAGAAGAGGAGCTGGATGGAGAGAAGAAGGGCTTTGAAATCTCAGACAAAACCAGAAGTGGGGACCACTGACATGTGTAAAACAGAAGATTAAAAATTAAAAGAAAGTTAAAAAAAGAGTGCAATCAAAAAGGAAAAGGCTTGCCATGAGAGATGACCCAGAAACCTTGACCCCCCACTACCCAGTCAGTAGGAGCACATGGACTTGGTGAGGGCGAGCAATAGGAGAAAGCAAGCAAGAAGCTGGGTGGGATTCTGGCCCGTTTCAGAAAGTTGCCCTGGCTGTTGTATCCAGCCCACTGTGGCCAGGGTAAGGAGGATATGTAGTTCTAGTAAGGCTGTGTTTTGGTTGCCTAATTCTTTTGGCCTCGTCGAAGAGGCAATATTCCCCTTGAAACTGCCTAGGAAGGCAAAAGGAAAATGTTGATTAGCACTTAGCACAGGAAGTGGCTTATTTGGCCTGATTATAACCATGGGAACTTTGTTCCTTCTGCTCCAGTGACCACATTGGTAGTGTTAACTGGAAAACCAAGTAACGGGTAGAGAAACTGCTGAATCAAGCTCAGTCTCATACTGTTTGCATAATCTTCCTTGAACAGACATACAAGGAACCTTAATTCTTCATACACTGGGATCTTGGTGGCTTTATCCCAAAAAAAAACAATTCAGAGGTCCTTATTGGGTCAAAATCACAGAATTAACCAGGCTAGAACCAGGCAACCAGCACCAGAACAAGAGGACACAGTCTCAAGCTGTGCCAGGGGAAGTTTAGGCTCAAGGTGAGGAGAAAGTTCTTCACTGAGAGTCATTAGCCATTGGAATAGGCTGCCCAGGGAGGTGGTGGAGTCCCCATCCCTGGAGGTGTTCAAGAGGGGATTGGATGTGGCATCTGGCGCCATGGTTTAGTCATGAGGTCTGTGGTGACAGGTTGGACTTGATGATCTTTGAGGTCTCTTCCAACCTTGGTGATTCTGTGATTTTGTGATTCTGTGAAAAGACCTTCAAGATCATCAAGTCCAATTTATCACCCAACATCATCTGATCAACTAAACCTTGGCACTAAGTGCTTCATCCAGTCTTATTTTCAACACTTCCAGGGATGGTGACTCCACCACCTCCCTGGGCAGCCCATTCCAATGGCCAATCACTCTTTCTGTGAAGAATTTCTTCTTAACAGTCAGCCTAAACGCCAAAATTGTTTTAGAATCATAGAATTGTTGGGGTTGGAGGGGACCTCAAGAATCATCCAGTTCCAATAGCCCTGCCATGGGCAGGGACACCTCACACTAGATCAGGTTGCTCAGAACCACATCCAGCCTGGCCTGAAAAACCTCCAGGGATGGGGCTTCTACCATTTCCCTGGGCAACCTGCTCCAGTGTCTCGCCACCCTCATGGTGAAGAATTTCTTCCTAACATCCAATCCGAATCTACCCATTTCTATTTTTTTTCCATTCCCCCTAGTCCTGTCATTACCTGACATCCTAAAAGTCCCTCACCTGCCCCATATTCCTCTTTATTCCCTCAAATCCCAGAGCACCTGGGCTCTGTTGGAGTCTCCTCCCACCCCAGGTGTAGCCATGTGGCCCTCCCCACCCACTCCCCTATTTAATCCCCACCAGGAAAGGCAGCAGCCTTAAGCTGAGCCCTTCTGGGCTGAGGGATCCTCCTCTCATCACTGGTGAGTACCCATGGTGCGCACTGGGTGATGGTGGTGGTGACAACAAAGGCCGGGGGGCCTGGTGGCCCCCCGGTTAGGTAGGGCAATTATTGATATCTGCTCCAATACCATCCACAGGTGCTGGCTGGGCTTCCTTACTGGGGCTTTAGCTCCTCTGTGTGGTATCTTGACTGGTGAAAATCTGCTTCCTTTTCCCCTGGGTGGCTGCGTGGACAGTACTGAGGCTTTAAGATGGGTGCCTCAGAGCTCAGTCTGGGTCTGGGATGTGCTGTCAGTCTATCATCATTAAACGTGCTGAGCTTGAGAATTACATTGAGAGCTGTTTCTAGGCGAGGGGTTTTGTGGGGGGGGCTGTGTTTAAAACAAAAAGTTACAGTACCATAGATGTTAACTTCAGTTCAGGGTCATTCAGGCTAGAAGCAATAATGAAACAGTATTTTCATAACTGACATATTTTATGGGTGTATTATTAAATACTGGAAAGCCCAGGTGAGGTTTTTTTTTTCTTTAGTTTTAATTTAAAAAATCAGCTTAATTCAATGGGCTTATCAGTTAACAGGCATCCATACCTGCATAGGCTAGAGATTCTTCAATGCTAGCAGTTAGAGCTTTACCAAGACCTGCTTACACACCAGTGTATGGCAGCCCAGTGACTGCTCCAGGTCATATTTTGTATCCTATTTTTGTGGTGCATTTTAGCCATGCCATATCCCTCCCTGTGTTGTGTGTCCCCCCCAGCTCGATGAGATCCCTGAGGCTGTGCCCTCTGGGCAGTGAAGGGAGGACATTTGCCTGGTGTGGATATTACCATGCTTTCTGACATGCTGTTGGGGTTTGGATTATTAATGTAGCTGAAATTCTGACCCTCTGAATAGAATGAACCAGGTTGGAAGAGACCTTTGAGATCGAGTCCAATCTATCATCCAACACCATCTAATCAACTAAACCATGGCACCAAGCACCCTATCCAGTCCCTACCTAAACACCTCCAGTGATGGTGACTCCACCACCTCCCTGGGCACCCCATTCCAATGGCCAATCTCTCTTTCTGTGAAGAACCTCTTCCTAACATCCAGCCTAAACCTCCCCTGGTGCAGCTTGAGACTGTGTCCCTCTTGTTCTGCTGCTGGTTGCCTGGGAGAAGAGACCAACCCCCACCTGGCTGCAACTTCCCTTCAGGTAGTTGTAGATGGCAATAAGGTCTCCCCTGACCCTTCTTTTCTCCAGGTTAAACAACCCCCAGCTCCCTCAGCCTCTCCTTCCAAGGCTTGTGCTCCAAACCCTTTACCTGAACACCAAAAGCAAAATGCAGGAGAAAAGTGGATCTCCCCTTCAGAACAGAGCATCGTTGTTATCCTGCCAAATAGGTTTCTTTTCTTCCCCCCGCCCTGTTGCCTCAAAGGCAAAGCAAGCAATTTGCAATGAACAGAACAGGCTTAAAAAAAAAGGAAGAAATCTTGCAGTTTAATTTTCAAGCCCTGCCTTGCACAGGGGAGACTACTGAAGGTTATTAGAACAGCATGTGGTGAAATTGTTTTGTTTGTAAGATGCAAATAGAAAATAATGAAAAGCTAACAGAACACCAGTCCACTGAGTGTTGAAACAGACACCTGGGGCTAAGGAGCACCAAATAAAGTTACCCTGAAAAATATCCACATAATCTTCCCATCTTCTCTTTAGAATAGGAGGAGGGCAGAATATTCCAGGGATTTAAGGCACCGTTTGTTTACGTGGTCATTTTTTAATCCTCTGCAAGAAGCTAAGGTTACACAACCCCAGCATTCAAACGATCTCCTACCTTGCTGTTTATAAGAAGCAGGGCATGACATTCATAACGTTCCTGCTCTGCTCTGAGGGGTTAGGAATAGAGGGAGGAGGAGGGAGGAGGAGGGAAGAGAGGAGAGAAAGGTCAGCTCCCTTTTTAAGTATTTCTGTGCTTGCTGGAAGCTTTCAGCGTGTGGGTGGTAGGTGTATCGGCTGACACAGGGAAGTGTAAGCGTGAAGCTGGCCACCCAAGACCTCGGGGGTCACTGCTGACACTCCAGATCTCCGAGCTGGGGAAGGCACCTGCTCCCTTGCCAAAACAAACCATCTCCCGCTATGGCCATACTTGAAAAGACCTGCTTTTGTCAGCCCTGAGGAAGAGGGAAAGGGAGGGGGCAAGGAGGGAGGAATTACGGGGATGTGGGGGCTTTTGGTTTTACTTAAACAGTCTCAAATAACCAGTTTACAATGCAGCGATGTTCTTCAGAATTTATTAAAGGAGGGAAGGAGGGGGAGTTACAAAAAAAATGAAAAAAAGGAAAGAAAAAGAAGGAGCCAAAGAGGCTTGACTCCAGATCTGGTGAGCATTAATATGCATTGTGCTAGAATTTCATGAGGCAAGCGAGTTTTGTAGCCCTTGCTCCGGTGGTCTTCTGCTGACAGGATTTCAAGCCGCTATTTGTTATCTTTAGGCCTGATAAGTACATCTGGTTTTGATTCAGGTGGCCGTGAGCTTGTCTCAGAGTTGAAAAGGGTGCTTTGCTCAAATTGAATTTTCTCACAAATTTCAAACTGGGATGAGAACCAGAAGAAGCTGGGCCCTGTCACACAAAACTCCCGTTTTGCTTGCGCGGCCCTTGGGCTCATAAAAACCTGGCACAAATCAGTTTCACCTGTTTGGCTAAGTGAGTACATGCTAAAAGTAATAAAGCTATTAGTGCAATCAGATATTTCTCCCCATGTGTTCTCATGTAAAAAGAAAGAAAAAGAGAGGGGAAAAAAAGCAGGGAGGTGAACTCTTCTCAACCTTGCCTGTTGCATATCTTCCCATGTCCCTCTAAATTACTTGTGGAGAGGCTGCTGCCTGTTCTGCACACCTTTTTGCAGGGGCATTGTAGGCTGGCAAGGAGGCTTGGCTGGAAAGAGTTGTCCAACCCTGCTGAAGAGGGGAAGGAACTATTTTTGTCCTTCACCATTCTCATACTTCCCAGTATGGTACCAATGCCAGGTGTGCTCCCAGTTTTGGACTGTGAAGCCCCACCTGGCTTTCAGCACCTGAGGACAAATCCTGGGTTATTAGCTTCTGGCATGCTATGAAGTTTGAAACATAGTTCTGACACCCTCTCTTAGTGCAGTATATCATCACGTCCTTAGAGCCTGTGTACTCCATGGCTTATGGGAAAGACTCAAGCAAATGTAGAAATGAAAGAATTTAAGACGTTTCTGGGCCCAAAGACCAGTGACATCTCTAACTCACTCTGATAATGCATTTTGACCCATAAATGCATCCCATTCTAGTGGTATCTTCTAATTGAGTGAGATGCCCTGCTCATGTGAGAGATGCTGGGAGCCTGAGGGACAGAAGATGACATAGAAACATTGTCATCCTCTTCACCCTGTCATTCCTCTATGCTTTGCTTGAGGAATCTCCAGGTACAAGACTTGGGACAGTTTTTGTGTGATCTATTGTCCATTTTCTACATCCTTCCCCCCTCATTACACTCTGCTTTGCTGTGCGGTTTTCCTTGCAGCGGTTTCTCTTATGTCTTGGTTTGTAAGAAGCTTTGTCTGCCCTGGAGATTAATAAATTACATTTGTGATACGTATTTTTATGCCACCTAAATGTAAATACCTTAACAAAAGGAATGAAATAACCCCCTTTCCATAAAACAATAATCCTCATAGAAATACTTTAAAATTGCATCAAAGCAACTCCCTATCCTCTATCTGACTGAAGGAATTGTACTGTTGGCACTTTTCGTAAGTATTTCTCCATATTTTTTCCAAAGCTGAAAATGCTGTAAAAATATAAAACACCTGGGTATATTTCTGTAGAGAAGGGTGTCTGTCTTGAGGGAAAAGTTACTGAATTTTCCTTACAATGCTTTATATAGTAACATTAAAAAGGGGGGAGAGGGGAGGTGTGGGTGTGGAATGACTGACTCTACCAGTTCACTCTCCTAAGTCTACAATGCATGGAAAAATAGTCACTTGCTGATAGAAAAGGTCAGAAAAGTGCAAAAAAATATGATAACCATTTCTACCAATATTTAACAGGCCAGAGATACGAAGAATGCTGAGAGGAACAATGGCCACAAATCAGAGGAAGAACTGAGCTCTAGAGCACATTTCTATCCAGACAGATCAATCTTTTTTGGAGGTGAATTCTGTGTCATGTTCTTGGGCATGCTGATGGAGACAAGGTGACAGTGTATGTAGATGTCTCTTTCACCCCATTCCAGGTCCCTCAGAAGTCTGAGAAATCTGAGGGACCTCTTATCATTTCCATGGTGGTACAAGATTTCCTACTGCATCTTTCTACCAGATGGAGAGTCTGCCATCTTTGTGGGATCCCCAGCCTCATAAATGCAATACCATGAGATATCTCTGTTGGCATTTGGGGACCACCATGGTATTTAATTTCTGTGACTGTCATGATACTGCCAGAGAAGTCACTGACCACCTCTGTCAGACAAACACAGACAGAGTTTCCAGTATCTGTCCCATCTCTTCAAACTAACTGTTCTTTAAAAACCAAAAACCTGAAAGCCAAAACTGGTCTTACCCATACATCTGTTTGTTTGGATTGTTGCTTTAAGTCTGTCCTCAGACTGAGTCCACAGATTCCCTCAGGCTGGAAGGGACCCTCATAGGTCATCTTGTCCAAACCCCCTGCAGTGAGCAGGGACACTTCCAACTGGATCAGGCTGTCTGGGACCACATCTACACAGATTCTGAATGTCTCCAGAAAAGGGACCTCAACCACATCCCTGGGCAACACACTGTGTAAGTCACAGTTCTTCTCCACTCACTTTTTACTTGTCAGGGAGACACCCAGATCTGGGAAACAGAGGCAAAACATGAATGAATGCAAGCCTGTAGCATATCCACTTGGGATATGGGTCTGGCAACCTTGTTAGCACCAGTCTGCTCTTCTGGCATCTCACTCATATTTCTTAGATATGGGAGAAAGGCACTGGTCACTATAATGGCAAGAGTCACAACAGCCTTTGTGACAGGGTGGTACAAAATTGCTGATTTCCACACTTGCTGCCCTGATTATCTCCACCTAGTTGTTCCTCAAAATGTCAATCTGACTTTCCCAAACTCAGATGAAAGAAAGATTTGCATTGAATCAATTTCTGACATGGATGAATGTCTTGCCTTTGCACCTGACCTACCAAAATTGTCCTCATTCCTGCAGTGCTGCTCTAGGCTGTGAATCACAGAAAAGAATGGGAACAATCAGCCTGCCCGCCCTCAAAACCCGCCCTAACTCTCACAGCAATAAAGAACCAAACTTTCCCAACTCCTTTCTGTTCTCTCAGATAAAGTATAAGGCAGAATTCATTTAAACCCCAAAATCTCAGCACTGCATGGCTTTTTTTCTCTTCCAGGAAGCTGTTTTGAAATGATGCATGCTTCTCGTGTTTCCTGACAGCTGTAGTCTAACAATTAAAGTATTTAAAGCACCAAGGGGAAAATAATATATCTGATTTAAACTTGTTGAAATAGATCACAGCCCCAGAGAGCACACAGAAGCAGCGAGAATGTAAAAGCTTGAGGAGAAACGTACTTTAAAAATGAAGGAGCTGAATAAAACAGGTTTGAATAAGTAAAGTCTGTTTTTCAGAGGTCCTGGCTTCTAGGTTTTTATCTCTACAAAATCTTGTGTTGCTTGTATCACAGTATAACTAAGGTTGGAAGAGACCTCGAGGATCATTGAGTCCAACTTATCAACACCGACCCCATGACTAGACCATGGCACCAAGTGCCATGTCCAATCCCCTCTTGAATGCCTCCAGGGACGGTGACTCAACCACCCTAGGCAGCCCTAATCTTCACAGACAACAGAAAGTTGAAGGCACCTGCACATCATGCTCCATCTTCTCCTGCAACAACACATACAGAACAGCCATCCTACTTAAACCCATGTCTCTCTACTCACAGCAGCAGTCTGGGCTAGCTGCTCAGGTGTACATGGCTATTTTGTACTCTCCGAGCTGTGTGGGGTGAAGTCCAGCCATCCTGATCCCCTCACGGACATGGAGTGACAGAGAGAAAACAAAGGTACCCATGTGAAGGGGTATTTGCCATCTGTGTCTTCTGAAATATTAGCAAGATGACAAGGTCTGTAGAGAAGGAAACTCTACAACCTCTCTGGGCAGCCTGTTCCAGTGCTCCATCACCTGCACTGTAAAGAAGTTTCTCCTCGTGCTGAGGCAAAACCTGCTATGTTCCAGTTTGTATCCATTGTTCCTTGGCTTACTACTGCACACCACCCAAAAGAGCTTGGTCCCCTCCACTTGGCACCAACCCCATAGATATTGATAGACATTGATCACATCTCCTCTCAGCCTTCTCTTCTCCAGACTAAACAGAATAAGAATAAACAAGAAGGTCTTTATTAGAATAATAATAAACCAAACCAGGTTGGAAGAGACCTTCAAGATCATCGTGTCCAACCCATCAACCAATCCAATCCACCCAAACAGCTAAACCATGGCACCAAGCACCCCATCAAGTCTCCTCCTGAACACCTTCAATGACGGCGACTCCACCACCTCCCTGGGCAGCCCATTCCATAGCGCAATCACTCTTTCTGTATAGAACTTCTTCCTAACATCCAACCAACAGCCTCAGGGCTCTCAGTCTCTCTTTTGGTCTTTACATATCAGACAGTTCTTGCATGAAATTCTGTTAATTCAGAACTATAAATATGTATATATTATGTTCTGTGTAATGTTAAATAAAAATCATGAAGAAAAATATTTCATTCAATGTATCAGAGTGATGCTGGAAACAGCAGGGCATAGGATAGGAGCAGAAAAGCAGATGACAGTTTTACTACTTCTGTGTAGGCATGCAGTCAATAGTATTATACTGATGGTTTTTGAATAGTTTTAATTCAAGAAAGTGCTTAGAAAATTTAATTCCCAGCTGCCTACCCCACCCCCCCCCAAGTGTACAGAAGTTTTACTTTTCCCCATTTTAAAGTTAGATCATTCCAATTAAGCACACACATTTTATTTTGGGGGGTCATCTATAATATTTTTAGAGTGTGAAATAATTCAGAAGTTAGTTTTGGGGAAGAAGTGACCCATTTGAATAATGCTAGATATCCAGAAAGTCAGAATATGTATTTTTTATTACAACACAAAGTACTCCACTGCGAAGTCAACAAATTTTAAGTTATGATAAAGGAGAAAAGGTAGAAAGAAAGTGATTTCAAGATGTATTTTATTTCTTTAAGGATGGATATTCTTGGTGCAGCCTTAGGAATTTCAGGACCTATCTTTCAGTTTATTTAATTTCCCATTTCCTTTTCCCAGGCCACAAATAATCCATACAGAGAGTGGGATTAGGTATTTTGCTTACTGATTGCAGTAGAAAGTATCATCCTGTCATTTCCATCTGCAAAAGCAGTTGATATTCACAAATGTTTTTCTCCCCTGACTTGGACCAAGCTGCTCAACAAAAGAGCTACCTTGCTCTACTGGCTATGTGGGAGCATGCTCATAAACAGGTTTTGTTGTACAGACCTGTAAAGCAATTATGCAGGCTATCCAAAAATGTAACTGGTCTATCCATATGAATGAACTAAATCAGACTGTGGTTGGATGAGATACTCAGCTATGAATCTGCATTTTGCAGGGAGGGAATCATCCACATCTACAACAATGAGAGCTGTGGCTCAGAGTGTAACCTGAATGACCCAACCTCACAGCTATGTCCTTTGAGAAAGGCATGGGTCTGCGCTTAGCCCATATTCAGAGGTAAATTGCAGTGGTGGTTTTATCACCCAGTAACCCCTGTCCAGCAGAAAGGGGGATTGGAAAGGGAGAGGAGACCCAAGGGCTGAAACTGAAAGAGATTCAGTGAAACAGCAAAACTAATTCTAATGTCAACATAGTGTAGACAAAGTTATACACAGTCCAGCAAACCCACAGTGATCACAGTAAGTAGAAAGAGCAGGAAAATTAAGCAGGGAAGGGTAGGAAGGAGCCAAAGCACAAAGCCCAAGCAGAAGGAACCTCCATCTTCAGCAAACTTCTCCCTTTCTACTGAGTGTGATGTTTCTGGAGTAAGATACAGCTGTAACCAGCTCAGGGCAGCTGCCCTGGCTGACTGCAAACTGCTAATGACCTGCAGGTCATGGCTGGCCTGGAATTCTGTTCCAGCAAAACCAGAACATAGAAAACATGTGCAATGGATGCACAAATTTTATTCAGTTCTTAACCCATACCTGTGCTTCAGTCCATTCTTTCTGTTGCTTTGACTAAAAAAATAATTATATGTCAGTTGCTTACTTTTTTGTTTCCTCAGCCTTTCCTTTGCATTCCCTTTGTTCTACCTGTGCTGAACTTGCCATTTTAGCCTGATATTAACTGTGCAGAATCACAAAATCACCAAGTTTGGAAGAGACCTCAAAGGTCATCAAGTCCAACTTGTCACCACAGACCTCATGACTAAATCATGGTATCAAGTGCCACATTCAATCCCCTCTCAAACACCTCCACAGCCTGACTTGACAGTCTTAATGCAATTAAAGACAAAAAAAAATTGCTTTTTTTTTTTTCATTGCATCTTGGCCACTTTTCCCCCCACAAAAATGTTTAGCACATTGGAAAAGCTGCTGTTAACCACCAAGTCCTTATGCAGAGTTCATAGATGGAAGTGTGGAGCAGTGTGAAGGCTGGAGCAAGTTATAAATGCAAGAGTTTCTTACTATTCCTCTATTCAAGCAAAAACTAAAATAAATAAAAACACATTTGCTGGTGCTTTTTCATACCACTGAGTGCTCCTTACTCTTGTTTTTGGATTGTAGAAATGCTACCAAAATTAAGCATAGATAGATCTATAGTGAAAATAGTCTGCGAGGTATGTGAGTTGAAGCAGTAGAGTCCCCTAAAGTTAGTGGATGCTGTGGCCTAATTATGCTCAAAAGCACAGCCTATGAGGGGGTACAGTGGAAAACTTGGGTCTTAAGAAGGTTTGGAAGATTTCAAACCCAATCTGGTTCCAGCAAGGTACCTGCCAACCAATTTTTTCAAGAGTTTTACAAGAACCTGACTATCATTTGGGGGCTGCTGCAAGATGAGTGGAATGGTGTAAGTTGTGCACTATACACCCCCCTGGGTTTTTCTGACATTATTGTTAAATTAAACTTACACTGAAATCAAATGCTTCACTATTTAAGCTTTTCATCTGCCTGGCAGGTGTTGCTACACCAATCTGGTTGGAGAAAATTGGCCCATTTCAACTGGACATTGGATATGGCATTTCTGCACCTCTGCAGCATCAAGAAAATGGCTGCATGTTGTTTTAATTGTTTCCCTGGTATATAATTTTTAAGCAGTCTCATAAAAATGTTTTCCTTGCTTTACTCCCCACTGAATTAAGAATGCACATGAACGTTTGCCAGTTGGCTTGTGCAATGCCAGCAGGCAGCAATGACAAAGCATGAAGTGGTTGCTGGAAGAACTACCTCTCTTTGCAAAAGGGGCTAGAGTTTGTATAGCTTGAAAGAGATGCCTTTTATTCTCTGTACACCACTTCTTTCAACTTGAGAAGAAGGAATAATTTCCTAACAGGTGCATGTAAAGGGTAAGCATGGGAAGTCTTGCATGTACTACCTGCAGTCCACTTTGCATAAGAAGTCTTGCATGTACTACCTCCAGTCCACTTTGCATAAGAAGTCTTGCATGTACTACCTGCAGTCCACTTTGCATAAGAAGTCTTGCATGTACTACCTGAAGTCCACTTTGCAAATAAACAAGCTTCTGCTATTTTGCTGAAGTTTGAATAGAATAGAATAGAATAGAATAGAATAGAATAGAATAGAATAGAATAGAATAGAATAGAATAGAATAGAATAGAATAGAATAGAATAGAATAGAATTACCCAGGTTGGAAAAGACCTTTGAGATCATCGAGTCCAACCTATCATCCAACACCACCTAATCAACTAACCCATGGCACAGTATCACAGTATCACAGTATCACTTAGGTTGGAAAGGACCTCGAGGATCATCGAGTCCAACCTATCAATGCAGACCCCATGACTAGACCATGGCACCAACTGCCACGTCCAATCTCCCCTTGAACGCCTCCAGGGTCGATGACTCAACCACCTCCCTGGGCAGCACATTCCAATGACGAATGACTCGCTCGGTGAAGAACTTCCTCCTCACCTCGAGTCTAAACCTCCCCTGGCGCAGCCTGGGGACATTCTTCAAGGGTCTTGACTGTGCATTAAGATAGAAGTCTCTTGCTGCTGTAGGCATGCATGGTATTTAATTCTCTCCCTGCTCCCCCCAAATTCTGCTTTTTCCACCCACACACACATGCATACACATTATGTCTGAGATGTATGGGGGGAAAAGAAAGTAAGGACAACAGCCAAAATATTTCATGCTGCCAGCTTATTGGACAACAGCCCCATGAAAGGTGCAAGTGGTGCTCCTGTTCTGTTGCTGGAAGAGAGAGAGGGGAAGGAAATTCCCACAAGGTGATTTACCTCTGATGTCCCTAGAGCTGTTCAAAGGGAACAGATAAGGAGACAGCTATTTTATTTCATTGTATTAAAAACAAGTGTCAAGCAGTTTTCACAAAATTCACAAAAGTCAAGAAAAGTCATGTTAGATGGAACGAACAAACAAAGGAAAGCCCAAAAACCACCAAACAAACAAAAAAAGAGAGGATGGCTAGAAGTGAGCCCAAGCAACACAGTTACACAGCATGACCGAAGGTGTGGTCATTTGGCTGGGCTGCAGCAGCTCCCAGCCCTGCTTCACCGGCCCCCTGCCTGGGGGGCACAGAAGCTCCCCGAGGCCCCAAGACCACCACACAATCGCTGGTTTGTTGCAGGGACCAGCTGCCTGGGGCCACCAGTTCCAGCTGGAACAACACTCCCAGCTCCCAGACTGGCCTGCAGAGCTCCTCTGCCGGGTAACTCCAGGCAAATCCACAGGAACTGTGAATAGTTGAAGAGGTCTAGCTGAAAAAAAAACCACCAACAAAAACAACTCTCAACTAATTTTCCACCCTGACTCTCACTTGATGCTTTCAGCTCTTGGGTAGCCCTGAAAGACATCTAAGCTCTGGAACCAAGGCCCGATCTTGACCCTAGCAGAAAAGCAGGGACCTCAAATGGAGTTTTAGGAGTCCCTACCACATAGGAGTATCTCCCTGCTCAGCCCAGCTCCTCTCCTGGCAAAGCTGTTCTATTTGTAAGCACCACAACAGGGTGAGAGCAGCATGCCGCTCCAGGAGCTACCAGCCTGCAATATAAGCACCATTAGTTTGCTCCACCTTTCACAAAGCTTCACATGACTCCCAGAGCAATGCCAGGAAAACATGGAAAAGACACCTTCTGTAACAAGCTTCTCTTGTTTCTGCTTTTGAGGATTTGGTTTCTTTCAGTGTGCTCTGGACTGTGTCATGTGGCGAGAGCCGGCTTTATCTAGATCTAATTATTTTCTCAGTTAAGCCTAGAGAGAGAGACTTTCCCTCTTGGATTACTAAACTCATTTTAAGATGATAGTTTAGTGGCTTAATTTAGTGACATTAAAATTAAATTTTAACTTCAGCTTTCCCCCACATGCTGAGGCATGTAATGAATAAGATGCTTCCTGGGAGAGCTAAATTTCTGTCTTCTTTTTCCTTAGTGGAGGAGACACTGGGAAGGAAGAAAGTAAGAGGTGAGTTGAAAAAAAATGAACCTTTTCACATTCCTCTCCTAATTCTGAGAATTAAGACTAGTCTAAGAAAAATACAGGTTAATCTTGACACCCCAGCATATAATCAAGACTAAGATCTTCCTGCTGCCACCGGGCTGTTTCTATGCAGATCAAGCTGTGAGGAATAAAACAAACAGTGAATTTCTCTTTTATTGTTTTCCTCAAACACATCATCCTGCCCTCTTTCAGCATTAAACTGTGCAGACCTAGGCATGATCAGGAAATTCTCGTCTTTCCTGGCTTCACCTTTAAGGTGATGGGGCTGTGGAGGGCCACATGGAGGGGCAGATCCACTTGTTCCCTGCCATACCAATGGCCTACCAATGCAGAAAAGTTACATCAGTTAGCTGACTTGGGCTCTTCCATTTTTAGGTCCTGTCTCCTATTTTCCCTACACCAAACCCTTCCTCCATTCCTTTCCACTGTTCTCAGCACTACCAGCTCCCTAGCAAGCCTTTGCACAGCAGCCAACAGAGAGGTTCTGAATTTACTGTCATCACCAGCACAGAGAAATCCTGTGGTCACCCTTGTATCAGTTCTGCTGTTCTAAGACAGGCCTGACTTGTAGTCATTCAAAGTCAATAATTTCACTGGAATTTGCACAATGTCCTGGAAGTTTCCAGTCTGGAGATGCTGCTAAGTGCCCAAATCTTGTGTTAGTCTCTGCTGTGACAGATGGTTTTTAATGTTTCTGAAAATCATGGCCTAGGGGTGCAGGGCACAGGTTTGGAAGAGCAAGCAAAGAGATCAGCAGAACCATGCATCCACTGTTTCTTCACAGCACTGGACTTTTAAGAGGATTTACACTATTCTAACTTACTTTTCTGTGTCCTAGTCATATCCTTTTTCTTATGCTTTGCACAGATACATCTGTTGACTACAGCTGAGGCTAGTGTGAACTTTGTCTCACAAGGATGCGAGAAGCATTTAATAGAACCTTTCATTTGCATATTCCTTTTCATTTTCCAAAACATATGGTGTCACTTCATGAGCAAATGGAAATACAGCTTCAGAAACATCTGAGGGAGGATTGGTGTGCAAAAAAGTCTGTTAAAATCTGTTAAAGAATGGTAAGTACATTAAGAAAAAACAACACCCGAGAGCTGAAGTGATCCGGTTCTACTTGCGCCGCTGTCGAAGGGCTGGAAAACCCTCAGAAGCTTTATTATAAAGCATGTGCATTGATCTCCAAATTTGTAAGCTAGAAGACTTTTAGTTTGTGGGGGCAATAATAATTTCTCCATTATTGTTTTTTTGCAATGCAATTCAGAGAGCATAGAAGATAGCCTTTCTTCCTGACCTGAATCTCTCCACGTGTTTTTAAAACACTGTGACTACTGTTAATGCCTGCCTTACAGAATTGTTAGCAACTTTGTCTTCTGAAGAAACTTTCCCTTTTTAAGCATGTGCCTCGTCACAAATCCATTTCTTTCCCCCTCTCTCTCTAGTACACAAAAGGACCTTTTCACACCTCGCCTCACCCATACACAATCCCCCCATCACACCTCACACACTCATGTAAAGAAAAACAGAGAAAGGGCAAAGCACGCTTTCTCTGGATGTCAAGAGTAAAAATAATCTTTAAGCTTCTCAGTCAAGGATGCAATAAATTTGGTAACCTAAATGCCTTAATATTTTAGAAGTAGAGGCATTTAAGTGACTCCCATTTAAATACAAACCTTATTTCACATTTGAGTACCCACCGAAATATGTAATGTTGTCCAGAGAACCTTTCCCCGAAAGTTGGATAATTCACAATGAAACCTTTCAGCAGTTAATTTGTTTTTATTTTTTTAACTAAGAAAAGAAAAAAAAAAAAAAAGAAGAAAAAAGAAGAAGTAATTGCCTCAAGAAGAAAAAAATATGTAAGAGTAGCCCTTTATAATTCTGTTTGTGAGTCTTGCCTGATCCACCTTAAGGCCAGTCATACTTTATTGCTGGTCATGCTGCTAGAAATGATATCCATGTACATAAAAGTCAAAGTTGAGAATTGAAAGTCTACTGCTCTCTGCTAATTCCAGACTGCATTGTGGAGGCTGAGTCTGCTTTATGGTGAGTGCTGCACATGAAGAAAAAGCAGGCAAAAAAAATTAATCTTCAGTGTGACTCTTCAAAGGGATCCACCCCCCCCCCCGCCCCGAGATAATTCTGCCCCGCAAGCACGGCTGGTGAGTCAGTGCTGGTGGATTCAGAGATGCAGTGAGGCCTCTGAAATGCTTTTAAAATATTTTTACAAGGAACGGAGAGATTTTGTCTTCAAGAATTCCTTGTGCCTTGTGGAGGGCTCATAAATAAACAGCTTTCAGGGTAATGTTTCACACTTCGGCTAACTCCAGAAAGGAGAGTGTGTCACACCAATGATTTCTAAGGGAAAAAGTTCCTCACAGAGCCTCATAAAACACCAGAGTGCTTTCTGTCAAGCTTTTCCTCCATATTACTGTGTTTCCTTCAGGGTGAATTAATAACCTCTATTCTCTGTCTCTTTAGTCATCCTAGTCACATCTGTACCTATGATTTCACTACTGAATTTTCATCGCTTGCTGATTCTTCCCTCATCCCCCTCCCAAAGTGTTTCTCAACCCCCTCAATACTTCTTTTAGGGTTTTTGCTTGGTTTGAGGTTTTGATGGTTTGGGAGAGGATTGTGTTTTTTAAAACATTTCCTGTTTCTCTCAGTTTTGGGTTGGCAGTTCCATCAGAATGGCAGAATACGGACCATAGTCATAGATCGCACACACATCTGTTCCCACTGGGCATGAACAGGAGTGTATCAATCAAAAAGGTCCCTTCTCATTAACTTATAGTTTAAGCAGCAATACAGGAACACTGCATAAAATCCCCACTGCAAAAACTGCTGGTTGCTTGCTTAGGTCCTACTTTTACCTAAGCTATTACAAGAGAAAACAGTTTTATGTCTCACTTCGCTAGATAATTTAAGAACCCTCTGTGCTGCGCATGGTGACCTCTTTCAGTGGGTCTCTGCTCAGGCCTCTGAGCTACAACTTCTGAGCAACTTCCATCCTCTTTATCAGGTTCTAAATCAGGTTGAAGTTAAGAGCAACATGTTTTTCTTTTCTCCATGCTGCTGCTTCTAGTGGGGTTTCTTGACAACTTCTCAGCTCCTAATTCAGGCTCTGTGAAATGCAGAGCAACACGCTGTAGGGATCAGCTGTCTGCTCTTTTTCCCTGAGACAAAAATTAGCAAAGCCCATGAACATTTCTGACCAAAACCAAACGTTTCATCTAAGAATGAGAAAAGTCCATGGCAAATAAAAGTAACAACATGTTGTTTTGTCTTCCTCCCTTCCTTTTTGCTGCTTCCAGTTTTACATCCTAGAATTTATAATCCATTTCAACTGCACTGTCACATTCCTCTGCCCCCTGTTGTAGGATGACAACAGCATATTACAAGCAGCTGCTCTTTTCTTTACATCGAGGAATATATCGCTGACTCATACCTATGTAAGTGTAGATATAGCAGTTCTTATTAACATGTAAGCATAAAGCTACTTGATTTTTCAGGTTGTTGGTAAAAACACAATATTTCTTTTACCCTTTTCACCTTCTCCTGCAAATAATATTTTTCCACCCTACTGAGGTAAAAACTTCATTGTGAACCAAATATTTGAGTCAAGACATTTCATTTCCTGGATTCCCTCACCAACTAAAATTTCATTTCAGTAAATTCTATTCTGAAGTGGGTTTATTTTCAGAAGAAAATCTTTTATTTGAGGGTGTGAAAGCAGTGTTCTGAAGCTACTCACATTCTGTGGCTGGCTGGTTTTTTTCCCTGTCAATATTCTTCACCAAAATCAGGAAATATCAAGGATGCGGACCATGGCCACTTTAAAGCTGTGGTTTAACCCTCCTGCAGGACTTGTTGCACTACTCCCCTGACTGTAGTTTTTTTGTGCAGGTGAGCTAAATGAAGGCTCTTTGATGGCAAAAAAAAATGTGACTGAGGAGTAAATATTGGCTAGAGCAGTAGCATTTCACAGGGACAGACCAGGGCTTTGCAGGGATGACCCCTATGGCAGTGAAATAGAAAAATGGGGTTTTTCAGTGACTTGTTGGCATGCCCAGCTGTTTTCTATATGACAGCTATATCCATACTCTGTTTTACAGTGGGGATAGGCTTGATTGTGGACATGAACCCACAGAAAAATTCAGAAAACCCACCTGAAGCTCCTTTTCTCCCTGAACCCCTGGCAGGCACACGGAGGAAGGAGGTGGGTGGCAGGGGCTGCTGTGTGGTGGACATCACCATCCTTTCAGCCGCAGCAGGACAAGGGACCGCCGGTGCAGCAGTGGCCTCGGCTGGCTGGCTGACCTCCCCCTGACTCGGGGCAGGCAGAAACAGAAAGATTTTGTGCTCCAGCAGAGCTGGGCCTTCCCGTGACCCGGGTGAAACCCTCCAGCCGCTTTCCCACAACGCCGCGCCGAAGCCTGGCTGCAGCTCTCCGTTTATTTGTTCAGGTGAGTAAAGGCTGTATCAAGTACTGGTTTCTCAGTTGCTTTTAATTAGGCTTCTGGAAGCCACTCTTTCATCTTGGGTGAAGCCTGCGTCACTTCACTCCAGCTATTTTCAGTCCTAAAGCCGCGGGTTTGCTTTCATGCGGCTAATTGAAGGCACACGGGAAAGCAGAAAAGGGCTAATCCCAACGATTGGAGATATTTTATGCTGAGGGTAAAACCACACGTTTTTCAGCTGCAGAGAACCACGTTCTAAATTTTAACCTCACAACCACTTCCCCAGGGGGAGGGGGGTGGGTCACAGGAGAAACCAGCTGTAATGAATGAGACCTCCACAGGGTTCTGCACGTATGGGAAGGTTCATCACCTGCTAGGTGATGGAGATCTGCTAGGCGATGGAGATCTTGTGTGCTGTAATAGACACTCCTTGGTTTTAAACTCCTGCCCCTCCAATCAGCTCTGATTTCTCTCTCAGGTAAGCAGCTGAAAAGAGATAGGAGAAGTCCAAGGTGCTGTGTGGGTATATTCAAGGTGTGTGACTACCCTTCACATCAATCTGGGCTGCTGCTATGGGAATTGCCTTTGTGGTTTGAAACCAGAGCGATAAAAGACTTTTCATCAGCTTATAGGAGATATTCATTGTTACTGTTCAAGTTTTATGCCATAACAGCTGTGCCACATGTGACCTTGGCATTCATCACTGTCCTGTTCAATCACAGAATCATTTCAGTTGGAAAAGACCTCTAAGATCATCAAGTCTGACCACCAACCCAACACCACTATGCCCACTAAACCATGTCCTGAAGTGCCATGACTACGTGTCTTTTTAAAACTTCCACAGCTGGTGACTCAACAATTTCCCTGGGGAGCCTGTTCCAATGCCTGACCATTATTTCAGTACAAAAATGTTTCCCAATATCTAATCTAAACCTCCCCTGGCACAACTAGAGGCCATTTCCTCCCATCCCATTGCTCATTACCCAGGAGAAGAGACTGTCCCTCACCTCACTATAGCCTTCCTGCAGGTAGCTGTAGAGATCTACCTCAGCCTCCTCTTCTCCAGGCTAAACAAGCCCAGTATTCTCAGCTGCTCCTCAGAAGATCTGTTCTCCTGACTCTGCCAGCTCCATTGCACTTCTCTGGGCACACTCCAGCAACTCAACATCTTTCTTGTAATGAGGGCCCCAAAACTGAACACAGTATTTGAAGTGAAGCCTCACCAGTGCAAAGTACAGGGCCATGATCATTTCCTTACTCCTGCTGGCCATACTATTCCAGGTCCAGGCCAGGATGCTGTTGGCCCTTTTGGCCACCTGAGCACACTGCTGGCTCATGTTCAGCTGGCTGTTGATCAGCACACCCAGGTTCTTTTCTGCCAGGCAACTTTTCAGCCACTCCTGGTTGAGGCACTTGGTGCCATGGTTTAGTTGATTAGATGGTGTTGGGTGATAGGTTGGACTTGATGATCTCAAAAGTCTTTTCCACCCTGGTTAATTCTATTCTATTCTAGACTAGTTTAGTCTAGTCCTCATCGATCCCATTGTTGTGACCCAAGTGCAAGACCCAGCACTTGTCCTTGTTAAATCTCATGCAAACTAATGACATCATTAAAAAGATGTCTTATAATCTCTGAATATCTCAACACATGAGAAAATAACTGTAATGACAGCTTTGGAGCTATCCTGAATGGACACATACACTTTAGAGGCAGCTAGGTGAAAACTAACGTGAATTTACTTAATGTGCATGTACTGGCTTTACATGAGCTTTTATCTGTTGTGAGCCCAGCCCACGGTCTGATACACCTGAAACACTTTCTCACACCAACTGTTTGCAGTCTGAGTTTGTCACCCCATGATATAGCCACTCATTTGTTCAGTAGCATCACCAGAGTTCACAAGGGCTTTTGACAAGTGTTTCTCCCGTAACATCAGTCTGACACTTCATGACTGACATTTCTCACTGAACTTTGAGGTAGGTAACCCACAGCAATACTCTTGCATTGATTTCTAAACACACAGACATGTACATGTGTGTGTGTGTGCGTGTGTGTATATGAGTGTGTGTGTGTGTATATGCACACGTATGTATGTGCATGTATGTAGAAATTTATCTACCAGCTTGTAATCATCTGTTCCTTAACAGGTAGTGGTGTGGTTTGTATAGTGGTTGAATGAATAGCACCAGCTGTTAGGAGCAGCAATCCTTCCATCCCAGAATGTGATGGTGCTACAGATTGACAGAGAAAGCCTGCAAAATGCAGAAGGAACTGTTGTTTTCTGCCATGTTTGTTCCACAGACCTTTGATAGCTTTTGTCTTTCACGTAGCTGGATTCATATTCTTCTCTGCCTCGCTGGTGTAGTGCTTACATCATGCATCTGAGAAGCAATGAAGAAGTGTGTTGAACCAGAGACATTAGGAGAAGCACTAGTATGTTGGTCTGTGGGAAGGGCTGCAAGTTTGGTCACTTTTCTTCCTCTGGCAGTTCAGAGTCCTGTAGGAGTTCAGTAAAGAAGCAAGTTTATGCTCCCTGCACCTTGATTAAGTTATCTAGGTGAACAGACAAAGCTTTTTCTGTTGAATTCATTCCCACACTGCCAACATACCATGGGACAAACTTTTCCTCTCCAGAACGTAGGTGCAACCCCTCGGCACAGCCCTGTAAGCCTCTTTCTGAGGGGGGGAAGTGGTTCTCTGCTCAGGCACTGGTGGTGGGAATACCTAGAGCATGGCTGTGCTCCAGGCCATCACAGCAGGCATGACCTCAAAGCCCTGACATCCAAAGAATAGAAAGAGGTGAATGATGAAGGGTGGAAAGATAGTAAGGAGACAGAGGTGTTAAGGTCAGAGTCAGTAGCAAAGACAATGTTGCATTTTTGGTATTTTCTTCTTTGGAATAATAAGTTAGCTAAAAAAAAATGCATTTATGGAACAAGGCTTTTAGGAAATTTGGGGCAGGCAAAAAAAAATCAAAAATCACCACCTGGTTATGGGAAGACTTTAAATTGTTGAAGGAATTTGTCCTGATATTCTTAAAAAGAAGATTGGGAAGCCAAATGTCTCTGTTTGAAGACTGAAGTGACACTGACTTTTCACTCTGAAATTATGTTTTCCACTGCACAGGCAACCTGCAGCTTTTAAAGTGTTTTAAAAGGCTTGAGTAATTTGAAACAGAAAATCTATAATTCCTGGATTTTGCATGTAAGGATAATCTGAGAAACTCTGCTTTGGTTTAAACTAATGTTTTTTAACTCTGATACCTCTGCTCAGCAACTGAACTGAAAACCCACTATTCATCCAGCCCCTACATAGGTAATTGCAGTTCGAAAAAGGGAAAGGTTAGATAAATTATGTTCAACAGTCCTTCTACTTAATTATTCACTGGCTGTTTCCTTGTAGTTTCAAAGCACTAGTGGCTCTCAAAGCAAGATTTGAGTGATGTGAAGGTACAGGGCTAGCTTACAGTGGTTATGGGCTCATATTTTGCATATGGAGCCATTATTCCAACTAATAGATCACCACCAAGAGAAGCCATTTAAAATATCTTTATGGCCTATATCCTGACAGGGAAGGAGCTGTAAAAAGGTCACAAACTGTGCCAAGAAGCATAAAAAGAAGTTGGTGTTCCACATTACAAGAACTGCAAGATAAGGTACTTGCACGTTCCAGGCATGGTGGGTGGGTGGGTGGGTGGGTGGGAAGGGGGCCTAACAATATCCAGATGGGCCCCAGAGCACAGGCTGGAGGTAGGCTTTGCAGAGACGACCCTTCTCATTCCTTATTCACGTCACCAGCGCCTCATCCATCAGTTTCAGCCTTTACTTTGGGTAGCCTGCCTGCTCTTCAGCCCTTTCTGGACTTGCTGCCTTGTGTCCCTGAAACCTCCTTTCCTCTGGAAGGGCTTCTCTTTTGCCATTCCCAACTAGCCAGGAGGCTAAACCCTTCATGGCTTCGCCCCTCCTGTCATGCTATGAAAGACACCACAAACCATCTCCTTAGTCCCCATCAGAGCAGGTGCCTTCTATCTCAGGGATGGCTTCAGGGGTGGCTTAGGAAAGCCAAATGAGTGGGCTGGTTCTGCAAAGGTTTCCATCTGTTCTCATCTCCTGACAGGCGTGAGGTAGGGGATTCATTAACTATGTCTAAATTCTGCTCCTGCATCCTCTCCCAACCTCCCCAGGGACCCTGAAAGAAAATGTTGTGGTGGCTAGTGGTTGAGTGGGATTTGTCTGCTTTTGCACCACCACAGATTTCCAGGCAGGACAGATATATCTCCACAGGATTTAACCCTTGTGCATTCCTGCTTTGAATTTTTCTCTTTCTCTCAAGCAGAATCTTAATTAGGAGTTTAGAAAGCTTTGTGCCCTTAAAGCTATTTATGTTTGGGTGGTTTTTTCCTTGAAGGAAAATGCTTTTTCCAGTCTTACCTAAATCTAACAATGGAAACCACAAAGAGAAAAGTCTTTATGTATTTTGTGATTCTTTTACCTTATGCTGCCAGTTTAGATGGACCATATGCTGTGAGCAAAAGTTGGGTCCCAGGCTCTATTGAGATACCCCAACTGTGCAGAAGAACATCAGTGTCTATAAGAGACAGGCTTTCTTATTATATTTCTTATGAGTGTTTGGGTATTAACTCAGTATTCACTGTGGCAGAAATCTCCCATTGCTTTCAATGAGAATTTCCATACATAAGAACAGAGCAAATGCTATAGGCTCATTTTCATAACCTTTGTACATGCTTGTGAGCACTTGTGTATACCCTTAGCCACATGGGGATGAATTTGATGACTGACTGCTCACCCATCTTGCTGTAGATTGTCCACCTCAGAGTAAAACCCATAACGATGTTTGACTCAGAAGGAGCAACATGTCCATGCTTGGGACACTCAGGGTTTCCCTGTCTATAGACTGCAGCAACCAAGCTCTGATTATAGCTGTGCTTGCATAACTCCAGCAACTGAGAACCACTGAGTGGCAGAGTCAGCATTGTGCCATGATTTGTTGTCACAGTGCACACGAACCCTCTGCTGCAAAGGCTCACAAACCTACTGGCACTAAATAATCTCTCCCTTTCAGTCTCTTTACTCGCAGCTCTCCTTGCCGGGCTCCAGGAGAGATGACTTAGCCAGCCCTGAACTCTGCAGGAGAGCATGACTCTCAATACCTACATTTGTTCTTGGCAGACATCAGCCAATGTGCCTCTCTTTTTCCAGCAAGAGGAAAAAACATACTTTACCATTTCTAGCTCTGCTCCCTGCTATGCTGTCTTATGAGCTCTTTGTGTGACCTATGTATTATATTGCTATTATACTTATGTAATGACCTTACTGAAGCCAGAGCCAGAGGAAGCTAATCCAGGGATTTAGGTTCATTACGATGTGGGTTCGCCTGGAGCCTCTCCTTCCACTTGCAGTAGAGATAGCCAGAAAATTCCCTCACTGCAGTCAAGGTAGGCATTGTAGCCAGTTATACCCTTTCTCCAAATGCACACCAGGTATCAATGGAGCTTGTGTGGGACTTGAAACAAAGGCTCATTTTGGACACTACCAGAGTTCTATCTGGCACTGAGAATCTGGCTTTGCATGATAAGACCCTTGGTGAAGTCCTGGGACTCAATCTATGATGGCTCTGTCTGAGGAAAACTATTTGCTCTCAATTTCAAAAGGCTCCAGAGGCTTAAATAACCCAAGAGTGCCTAAAGCCCTTGCTCAGCTTCCCCCTAATTTCAGAGATGTGTGAAGTCCCTTGTCACATGTGTTGACAACACAGTCATCTTCTGGCTTTTAAACAATCTCAACATTGTTCACCTCTCTCATTTACCATTCTGGGTTGCAAAGCAAGTCCTCCACACCTTGGGTTTGCCATGATCCACAAAAACAACTTGTCCCTTGCCCATTTCACTTGTGAAGTTGAACACTCTAACTGGATTGGTGCATACAGAAAACACAGCCTTGGAAGGTGGTCCCCACTCACTGACTTCCCCCAAGGGCTGAAAGGTTAAAGCACTCCCTGAGGATCTGGGAGACCCTGGTTCAGATCTTTCCTCTGCCTGCAGTAATTTGAACCTGCACAAATAGCCAGTGTGCCAGAGAGAAAGTGAGCGATAATGTCACAGGCCACACACCAAGCCTTCCCCTGAGATGAATGACGCAGATCTCCATATTCCCACACAAATGCTCTGACCTCTAGACCCCACCTTCTCCTGTCTGGTGAGGAGTTATTACCAACAAAGTGAAGCAGCTTCAATGGTGGGAAAGGCCAGGCCTGGAACACCATATACAGCCTAATCATGGCTTACATGCACCTTCGCTGGAAGCAGACGACGTACACTCGAACCCTCTCAAAGAGAATTAAGCTGAGATTTCACATGTGCCAAAATACTTTCCAGTGATCTCACTTGTGCCTCAAGACCTTGCCTGAGAGACTGACTCATCAGAAATTCTGGTGTTCAGGATGCCCATGAAAGCCCTATAAAAAATATCCTCCCACCTTACAGACAAGTGTGCTTACCGGCCATTTGACTGCCCCAAAAGCAAGCAGGTAGTGCCACCTTTCCCAGCTGTAAGAAAGGCCTGGCTTAGCTGGTCGTGGTCCTCCAGTGGAGGACATGACAGGAA
Source organism: Melanerpes formicivorus (assembly GCF_026170545.1). Taxonomy (NCBI): domain Eukaryota; kingdom Metazoa; phylum Chordata; class Aves; order Piciformes; family Picidae; genus Melanerpes; species Melanerpes formicivorus. The sequence goes on from NW_027144862.1 coordinate 29,569, forward strand.
ACAGAGTGCAGAATTTGATTTTCAGTATCTTTATTATTAACTATGCCTCAGAAGTCAGCAAGAGCTTAGTTTGGTTTTTTTAAGATTGATTGGTGAAGGTAAAGCAAATTAGCTTTCTGTTTGTTAATTAGTACATTTACTTCCACATTTATTTCAATTTTTTGGAGTACTAAGGCATATCTAACTTTCCAGAGCATAACTATGCTGTCCAAGTTCTTAGAAACATGTCTTTACTGTCACCCAAGTCCATCAAGTAACAGTTTTCAGATAGAGAGCATGCCATAAAATGCACCATTCTGTTCTGCTAAATACTTTGGTGATTATCTCAGACCTAAAAGCAGCATTGGCTTCCATCTTCGGTCCTGGACTCCTCTCTGTTGCTTTGGTGGTTTAGAAACATGATTTACCTTGTTCCCTCTTTTTTCTGGAGTTCTGTCATCTTCCATTTAAGCCTTTCGTTACAGAGTTAGCAGAAGTGACTAAAGGAATGTTTCTTAAATGTTGCTTATGTGAAAATAAGCATTCACATGCTGTCAGGATGGGGAGGTGAGTGGAGCAAGGGCATGTTTTGGGTAAGGTCCTTTGGCAGGATGGGGATATTTTGTGGCAAACTGTCATTGTAATCTGAGGTATTTTAGACCAGAAAACTACAGCTGCTGTCCAAGAGAAAAGCTCCTTATTTCTGCTGATCTTGCAGCTTTGGATAATGTGTGTACTTGCAGCTGCCAGTAAAGCCAAGGGTTCTTCCAGAGGGCACTTCTGGTCTAGAGGGCAAAGTTATATATAATATTTTTTCCTATACCATGATGTGTTGATCCTAAGAGAACTCAAGCATCCAGGAAAGACTGAAGTTAGAAACGTGGGTGGGAGCTTTGCAGCCCACAGATATTTCTAAATCCAAATGACATCCTGAGGAAGTGAGTCTGGAAAGTGGCTTTCTCATGCTGTATTCTTTCCCAGCTATTAACGGTGTTCGCAGCACCACTCATGCACCAGAAATGCAATCACTTATCAGGGATGAAGGCCACTTAATCTGTTAAGGAATTCAGCCTTTGGACTAATGCATGGCATGCTGCTGATACTGCCTCTCCAAACATAATGTATTGCAGCCATAAATGGTGAAATTAGGCATGACAGATTGAGACTTGCAGTCTAACTGCCTGCCAGAGGGGTTGCACAGCCACCCACAATGAAAAGAGCATCCTTGGTCCCTCAGATATTTTAGATGCAGTTGGAGCAGTTAAATCTCTAATTAGAAATCTATTTGCAAGAGGTACTGGTCAAATCTGGGCACTTATAATGTCATAGGTAAATGCATAAGACAGATGTTTTTGCGGTGTCCTGTGCTAGTTGGAGGAGTAAAATTGCCTTCATTTGACTCTTAGGTGAAAATTTCTTCAGGACTCTCTTTCTTTACACCACCCCTATCTGTCCAAATGGCAATGACTCTGTCTTTGTTCCAGACATCCTAAAATAGAGGCCGTTCAGAGGTTTTGCACATTAGTGTCTCATCTCTCTTCCCACCAGGGAGCCAAACGAATAGGGTGAAGGAAACAAGATGAGGGAAAAGGCAAAAATAGCAGCTGCAGCAGAGTGGGTGTTGAAACATACCTACTGCTTTTCAAACTGTTTTGTCAGAAAGTGCTTTATAGCAGTGCAAGTTGGAGCCTGCACAGGATGGGGCTGCTGGGCAGATCATGGCTGTACAATCTCACAACAGCTCTGTTGCGGGAGACCTCCTGGTGGGGAGGCACCAGCACCATGCAGAGACACAGGCACTCAGGCACGCATCCATCCTGTGGCACGGCTGGCGATCCCT